>NC_061534.1:7240000-7347500 GCF_022379125.1 Scophthalmus maximus
CCAGCTCGTCCGGAAATTCCTTTTGCTTCATCACTTTCCAAAAGGAGCAATGTTGCTGTCTGCAGTTTTCTCACATCTAATATTATACAGCCAAACATGGCAATCCTAGACTGAGCGTATAGGCTTCGAAAAAAATAAAAGGCTTCGGACTAGAGTTTGCAATGAGAAAGCCCCGGGGCAAATCTTAAATAGGTTACACTTAGAGACGTAATGCAAAGTGTAAATTTAGTCGGAGGAGTTCGTCGTCTGGCTTGATATTTTGTGTTACATGCATATGCATACATTATATATATTAAGTGGGTTTTATTCTCATAGCCTCCTCATTCCCACTAAGTTTTAGCATTATACTCAACAAATCCTACACAGAGGGACAGATGACACATTACACATGATTTCAAAACATTGCCCACACCCTCTATTGCAAACTGCCTCTGGAAAATATGCTGCATTTTCTGACCTAAGAAGATTTCAAATGAAGGACTTTACAAGCACAGCGTGGCGCTACAGATCAGACGCCGCCGTATACAATCGTTTGGGCATTTATTCCGAATGAAAAGGCCCAACATGTACACCCAGGACAGGCCCAGGTGGAGGCAGATCGTCGATACCTTATGCCCCTCAGGGGCTCAAGAGAACCAAGATAAGATCCATTGCAAAGAAACTAATACTCTTTTTCTACTCTGTGAGCGTACAGTTTTCATTCACTTCATACTTACATGTTTTACTTAACTGGATAAACTGGGGTTTGTTTATAACCTGCGGCTCACTTTGCTCGGCCTATGCTGCATTCAGGCCGCGTCTGCAGAACGGGAACATCAAGAACAACACCCTTTATTCTGGCGTGGCAGTGCTTGTGGTGGTTACCTCTGGCGCTAACCTTGTAGTTCCCCAAAAATGTGATGACCACAGCCATTCAGCCAATTACGTATTAAGTAAGAAACTGACTAGCTTTCTTCCCACTCTGATATCGTTTAAACGATATCACTTGGATGCAGCATAACTGTGAACGGAGTGTAGCGATGCCGCTCTGTCTTCGGATCACAGAAATTCAGTTAATAACTGTAGGAATGAGGGCCAGAGTATTTGGTACCCTATACTGTGGGAGGAAAAAAACATAGTTTTACTAAAATTACACAGAAAATGACGGCGCCTGTTTTCCAAATAACTCATACAATTATGAGCACTGTTAATATCAAATGTGCATGAAAATTAATTCAGGAAGGACGTGCGGAGAGGACGAGCAGCTTTTCTTCTGCTGCTGTTGCTCTTCCTGTTCTCCGTCCCCACCTACCAGGCCTCCCTTCTACTCCTTGGAATGAGCCTCAGCTTTTTACAATCACTCACTGGGATGAGGCCAGCTGACCAATGACTTGTGCACATGCAAACGTGTGCGTGTGTGTGCGTGTGTGTGTGTGTGCTGATCATATTGATGTCTGCACGGGGACCCCTCTGTGCGTGAGCGTGATGTGTGAGCATGTCAGGGTGTAGCTGCGAGGGGAGAGGAGAGCGTGGTGCCGAGGGGGGAGGGGAGATGAGACTCGGGTGGAGGAAGGGAGGAACGGGTGGTGACTGTTTAACATGATCACTGAGCAGCCATATTCCCTTCCCTCCCCCCCCCCCCATTCTCGATCAATCCACCCCACTTCTCCTCTCTCCTCTTTATCTCAACCACAGTGGATTTATCATGACCCCGCCCTCCACCCCCAACCCCTCCTGCTAAATGTGCATTTTAAAGGTAATTAAGCTGATCTGTGATGAAGTCGATATGCTGCCTCTGTAATTGTACTCACTCTTGACTATGCTATGTTGAAAACCTCCTCCTCCTTCTCCTCTCCATCCCTCTGCCCCTACTTTATATGCACCTCCCTCTCCACACCTTTCCTCATCTTTTTTCGTCATCCATCTGTCTTTGAATTTTGCTTTTCACATCCCACTCATCTGCCCGTCCTTCAACTCCCTCTCTCGCCTCCCCCTCCTCTTCGCTCTCTTAATGCAATGACTGGGATGCCAGTTGAGCAGCAGCAAGCAGACCAGTAACACACAGTCACTCATAGGCACGCTCCGAGGGGTCTTGAGTGTGTGTGTGTGTGTGTGTGTGGGGAGGGGGGGGGGGGGGGGGGGGGGGGGGGGGGGGGGGGGGGGAATAAGGTTGTTGCAAGTGTCACTGAGGAAGTCGCCATGGGAACACAGGCCCCTCCTTGTCTTTCATTGTCGCACTGTAGGCCCAATAAAAGCACAGTGTGTGTGTGTGTGTGTGTGCTACTAGCATTAGGCTATAGGGTATTAGATGATAACAGCAGGAACAGTACAGCTCAGTGAACAGCATATACAACAGTATACTACTACATTAGAAAGTGCCTTCAGTCCTCTTTCCTCTCTGGCAAATTAAATGATGTTAATAATCTGAGAAAGGTGCTGGACCTCCAGAAGCCTCCGGAGCATCTCTGAAACTCTAACTCTAAGATTAACCCTCACCTGGTGTTTTGAAATACCCCTCAGGTGTTTATTTAGGTGGAGATTTTTTTTTTACTATTTGCTTTCAATCATCTAATCAGCTTTTTTCATCTTTCTTTACAAAAAAAGAAAAATTGTTACCAATTTGTATTTGGTAAACATAGGGGTCATTTCAAACTTGTGAGTGCATATATAAACGAGGTGAGTCGTTCAGGGTTAAGAGGCACAAGAGACCACACACGAGATTCAATAACTCCTGATCCCTTCTGGTGATCCACAAGCACAGGAGAGATTAAAGAATATTATTGCGCCATGGATAGTTTTTGTAGCATGCAACAGAGCCTGAACTGAGGCTGCAGATTCGGACTTTCAAATAGCACAATGGAGATTTAATAGTCCGACAGGTGCGCTGCAGCACTTCAAACCAGTTGTGTTCCTGTTACATTCAGGGTTTGCCATGAGTTTTAAGGTCCATCCCTCTACTATAATGCCCAAAAGACCTGTGCTAGAGAGTGAGAGAGAGAGGGGAGGATTATGACATAACTAATCCAAATCACATAAACTACAGAGGTGAGAAGTGATCATCGCTCCATTATAAAAACGGAGTCTATATTGATAACGTGGGTTTTCCTCTTTTGGGCAGCCCCATTTACTGATGCTCAAGATTCCCCGTGATCATTGCGTCCCTTAGATCTCATCAAATCTAAAAACTGTGTCCACAACTTCATCTTCCTGGCTGCACTTTATCTATGACTTCATCCGCCACATTGTTTCCAAAACACTGAGCAGGGAGTGGGTCGCATTCTGCGTGTGGCTTTTACTAAAACATTTGGTCATTTCGACATTTCGCATTTTGGTGGATTTCGTGTTTGTGTTTGTGTGGGCTGCACAGCACAGCCTTAATACTACTTGAGTTGCTTTTCCACCCCCCGCCTAAAAAATATCCGGAGCCAACAGTTTGGATGTGACCACGGCTAACAGTTGGCGACGGTAGCTGGGGCTCACCAGCCATGCTGTCTTGTCAGCATGTGGGCGATGCCGGCCAGCCAGCGAGCCCGTCATGTGGGAGCACCGAGCCCCTCTCTCGTCTATCTTTCCGTCTGCCCGACCTATCCACAACTGAATCTTTTAGTTCAGGCTTCTTGACACACACACACACACACACACACACACACACACACACACACTGGGCATGATCAATTATACATGTTCTGGGTGAAATGGGGGGGAAACAGAAAACAGATTCCTCCTGCCATTAGTCGAGTGTGGTGCTGTCCATGGTGCTGAAATGTATTCTCATGATCTATCTACAGCATCTATCTATCTATCTATCTATCTATATCGATACATACATATAACATGCAGACAACTTCTTAATCCTGACCCCAATCACTGCTTGCATGACTTGACAAGCAGATATGCATCTGTTTTCTTTTTGTTGTTGTTTTTTTTTTTTGCTGCAATAAAAGGAAACACACGAACTCATACATCAAAATGAGTGAATGGAGCAGAAGACAATCGTTCTTTTGTCTTTGTTTTTTTTTAAAGGATCGAAGGAGTCGTACCTTCAGAGACAAGAGGAATTCGCCGTGTCACATCGAAGGAAGCGGCGGCTCCTCGGAGCTGCAGGTCCCGACCTCCGAGAGCTTTCTGTGCGTGTGGACCTCAGCCACTGGATGATAAGACGAGCGAAGGGGGAAAAAAAACACCAAAAAACAAAAGTCCCCAGCGTCGGTGGAGTGATGAGCACGGGGCTGATGTCGGCGGGGCGGCAGATGCGTCCTCCAGCAAGAAATGCCTTGTTCCCTGACTACTTTCCCCGACACACGTCTTGTCAGTCACATGCGAAATATTCCACGTCCAATTCCATACTCGCAGAAGTGGAAGAAGAAAAAAAACCAACACTCCACGGGCGACGAACACGAGCTCCAACAATCACAACAGCAGCGCCACTAATAACAATGCCGACATCTCTGGAGGATGTGCTCAGGGCAGCACTCACGCACACACACACACACACACACCCGAACACACACACACACACACACCCGAACACACACACACACACACACACACACACACACACACACACACAGTTCTATTCGCCGCTTGTCTGGAGTTTGTTCGAACAGTCTCGACTCGTCAACCAACGCCGCCCTGCAAAATAAAGCAGTCCTACGCAAACATCATCATCAGCATCACCAGCATCGTCGTCGCGAGCAGCCTCGGCAGCGTGTGCGTCGGAGGAGCAGGAGCAGGAGGAGGAGACAGGAGGAGGAGGAGGAGACAGGAGGAGGAGGAGGAGGAGGAGGAGGAGACAGGAGGAGGAGACAGGAGGAGGAGGACACAGGAGGAGGAGACAGGAGGAGGAGACAGGAGGAGGAGGAGGAGACAGGAGGAGGAGGAGACAGGAGGAGGAGGAGGAGACAGGAGCAGGAGCAGGAGGAGGAGGAGGAGACAGGAGGAGGAGGACACAGGAGGAGGAGACAGGAGGAGGAGGAGGAGACAGGAGGAGGAGGAGACAGGAGGAGGAGGAGGAGACAGGAGCAGGAGCAGGAGGAGGAGGAGGAGACAGGAGGAGGAGGACACAGGAGGAGGAGACAGGAGGAGGAGGAGGAGACAGGAGGAGGAGGACACAGGAGGAGGAGGAGGAGGAGACAGGAGGAGGAGGAGGAGACAGGAGGAGGAGGAGACAGGAGGAGGAGGAGGAGACAGGAGCAGGAGCAGGAGGAGGAGGAGGAGACAGGAGGAGGAGGACACAGGAGGAGGAGACAGGAGGAGGAGGACACAGGAGGAGGAGACAGGAGGAGGAGGAGGAGACAGGAGGAGGAGCAACAGGAGGAGGAGGAGACAGGAGGAGGAGACAGGACCATAGAAACTCTCCACGTCTCCATCCGAGCAACCAGTTTGGCCCGCGTCTGTCTGGGGGAGGTCGAGGTCAGGTGTTCTGTTGTTGCGGTGCTGCTCCTGGAGTCTTATTTGCACGCCCCCCCCCCCTTTTTTATCTAGGCGATCTCCTCCCTCTGCGCTGTGTTTCTCTCATTGTGTCCCTGGAAATATTGGCTATGTATATATATATATATGTGTGATGCACGGTTGTTGGGACCTCCGTGTGGAGGAGACGGAGTGAAAACCCAGAGGGGGTGCCCTCTCTGTGGTGCCCCCAGACCAGACCAGAGCCCGTGAGCAAATGCAGCCCGGAGTGTGCAGCCGGGGAGGGAGAGAGGAGGGCGCTTTAGTCACAGACCCAGATTGGCGATGGATGCTAGAGAGAGAGAGAGAGAGAGAGGAGGCAGGAGAGGGGGGAAAAAAAGGGGGGGGGGGGGGGGGGTTAAAGAGGGACAAGATGCTGGATGAGGTCCCATTTGTTTTTCCTGCAGCACATGAGCTGTGTGCTTTTGGAGGGACTTAAGATGTTAGGGGCGCTTAAAAGGTGCCCGAGACAAATACACTGCATGTCTAAAAGTCATCATCATAAAGTCTGCAGTGTGTGTGTGTGTGTGTGTGTGTGTGTGTGTGTGTGTGTGTCTGCGTGTGTGTCCTGAGGCAAACTCTGTCAAAAAAATGTTATGGAGCAGCAGCCGCCAGTGGCCCGAAACCCGAAAGTCTCAACTTTCACCACGTCCTCCCCCATCGCTCCGGAAAAGCCAGGAGCCGCTGCAGAATTCAGAGTGCCGTTCATTAAACTTTCCACTTCGCCGTCGAGGCAGTTAATCACAGTTCCATGCATATATGTGACAGCTGACTCTGTGAAGATACGTTGAAAAAAAATGACACCTGCCCTCTCCGCCCCATGATTCAGCCAAGGTGGAAAGACAGACTGTGTCCTGTGTCTGGAACAAAACGCTCATTAAATTCAATTAGGACAACGGACACAACTCTTCCTGGAAGGATCGTTCTTCTCTCTTGGTAGCCGTCTGGTGTCCTTTCCCTCCACCTCTGTCACTCTACCGCCTGACTGCAGGGCGTGCTGGGAATCCATCCACGGTTGTGAATGACTGTTTCCAACCTGTTGCCCTCTGTGACCTGATCCCTGCGCAGCCGCCGTGCGTCTCCTGATGCCACAGCTCTTCCCTCGCGGGGCCCTCTGAACATGAACTGTCAGCCCTCCGAATGGCGGTGTGAGTTTTTATTGCATTCATTATTCACACGCACAGAAGTGGAGATTAGTGCACTCCGAGAGTGTGTGGTGCTGAAACATTGATATGCCGAGAGAATGAGATGGTTGGGGTTGGTTGTGTCGAAGTGAGGCCTGTTTTTATTCCTCCCCCTCTCTCTCTCTCTCTTTCTGTTTGTGTGTGTGAGTGTGCGTGTCTCTCTCTTTCTCTCTCTCTCTCTCTCTCTCTCTCTCTCTCTCCTTGTGTGTGTGTGTGTTTGTGTGCACATAAAAAAGCATTGTGAGATACACCAGAGTGCCTCGCCTCGTATTCCAGCAGATTTTGTGATTTTTTGGGGGCCCTGCCTCGGGGCCCTCAATCCCCAGGGCCCTTAAACACAACAGGTTCACTGCATGTCAATTGGTTTGGTCGATTTAAATAAAAGCAAACTTGTAAGGAATGTACACCTGCGACTGGAACTATTCATGGAAGAAAAGGCTAATGATGGTAAAACTTTCATTGGCTCAGTTAAGTTCACTCTGCAGTTTTGTTGTCACAGCTTTACTGGGTCTGGTATAAACTGTACCCCATGGGGACTATAGTTGTTTTCAGACATGAAATGACTGAATGACCATATTGCAGTGCATGTCTGAAAGACATGAACATTACTGCTGACATACTTTTGATATTGCTATAACTGACATTGCTCAGTCATTTACACACCATCACCATTATCCTCTTAAACAACTTATGTCCACAATGGCTGCAGCTCAGCAAATGTCACACAGGCTTGTTGTAGTCCAACATCAACCAAGACATATCATATAGGTCTACCAAAATATATCCAGGTTTACATCCAAATTTTAACCAAATACCAGATAATCAAGATGAACAGTTGGTGGGGCTAGTTCTTCAATTGCATAAGGAGATGGCTCGACCCGCTGACATGGTCAAAAGAGCTCCATCGTGGCATTAAAGTGTGAGTTTCTGTGTGCCCATGCATGTGCCCGTCCCAAACTGAAAGCAATGCACGGTGGGAAGGTTTTCGGGGGCAATATCTGGATTGTTCTTGGCTGGATAATGTCACATATACCCCCAGGGCTCTTTTCATAAAACACACCCACAGACATGATTACAAAAAAAGCCCATTTCCCCTTTTCCCCCTCCGGATCACTGCCGACTTCGTGGTGTTTCGTCTCATTTGTGTTTGCTGACACATCAGGAGCGGCAGCGGCAGCAGAGAGAAGTGTGCACGTAAGAGAGAAATGAGAATGCAGGAAGGCAGCGGGAGAGCGGGCGACCAGCAGTGACAGAGCAGTGAGGAGGGGGGGGGGGGGGGGGACATGTAAAGATGTAGAAGTGAGATGGTGTCAACGATTAAAAAAGAGACGATTGCTATACAGAGACAGAGAGAGAAGATTATTGAGCCACACGTGAAGGCCAGAGACATTGGAAGGACCCAGATCTCTGTGTGCCTCCGGGACTCTCAGGCTTTATTACATTAACCAACATGATGCCAGTCCGTGCCTTTCTGATCAGCTCGCTCTGTTTCCGCTCAAATCCAAACCCTTTTTCTCTCAGAGCTTCTACCGGAAAAACAAAACAAAAAAACAATTCAGTGGTTTGACGTCACGTACAAAATTGGATCAAACGCACACAGGACAGATGTGCAGACTAACCGTACAAATGCGGTTGTGTGGGTTTTTTTGCGGAGGGGATGATGGACGTGGTCAGATGTGGACGTTGATGTGCCTCTCACAGGTTTCTGGACTGCACCTGACCATCGCTGCAGTGAAAATGATTTTCAGGAGTGTTCAATTTGGTACCAACGTTCCCATGACTACCTCCCTATAATTAACTTCTACAATCTCATGTGTACAGACTGATCTAGGAATTGTTTTTTGTACGTGTTTAAACTTGTCTTCCTTTAGCGAGGGGCTTGGTGGGGGTTGGCAGACAGCGGATTAGCAGGTAGAGAGGAAAAAAACGCATCATCGGTGAAATCACCTGTAGATATGATCAGCTGAAATGAAACCTACACGGTGGCTCTCCATTAGAGGTCGGTCACCCCCGGGATATATAGACCATGTATCTTCCTGACTTGCAGTACTTGCCTTATCTTCCTTTGTTTTTGTCTTTTTACTGTATTAATAGTTACCAAAACTCAAAAGCAAATTCCTCCTGTATGAAAACCTTCTTGCAATAAAGATGAGTCTGGTTGTTGTGACGTACTAAAAATGGTGAATGGATCAAAATAAACTTGAATAATAAGTACGACAAGCACAATCACTTGATCAAAACTGAACTTAAGTCCGACCTGCGAGTACGCCGGTGCCAGAAGCTGCAAAGCAGGAAGCAAATGCTTGAATATGTCCATTCTGAAAAAAATCGTATTCCAAAAAATCAGTGGCCTGATTGGACGTCACCTTAAGACTGCATTGGCTGTACAGTCACATCAGAGGTGATGGAAAACACCTCAGTGTGCAGGGCCTTCAGAGGAATAGATGGATAATTTGAAAAATGACCTGTTTTGATGTCTATTTCATTTGTTTAATCTGTACAAACGTTGGCGTAGATCAACAGGTTGAGGTTTGAACACGCAGGATGTCCAGGGCTCCAGCTTCATTTGAAACCGACATACTTCCCAAATTTCACTGCACATTCCTCAAAACCTTGCCCTGTTCCTTCAATATTTTTGGAGTAAATCAAAACGAAAAAACCCCCAAACTAATAAATCCTATCGAACTGGCCTGAACAGAACCATGCCGCCCCAGACATGCCCTCTTCGTGAGAGAGAATTTGATTTCTCTTTAAAAAAAATCTGTCCCACATCCATTTGTCCCCCGTTACGCACCTATTTCTCACCAAACAGACACACACGGGGGCTGCACTAACCTTTTTAACCAACCTGAATGTGTCCCTCTTGCTCTTGAAACATATAATTGACAGTTTGATTAGGTCTTCTGCAGCCTCAGGCGGTGGCTTAAGGAAAGGGCCCCTAATGCATTAATGCCTCGTTTACACAACCCACAAGTGTTTGCTGCCCTCTAAACTCAAACAGCCAGATGAGAAGTATAGTGCTGGAAATACTTTTCGTCAGGCAACGCACAAGGTAACGTATGATACGGGCTTGGCGAGGCAAAAAAAAAAAGACAGAGACGGAGCGAACAATAAAGTCAGTTGAAACTGATTGTGATAATGTCGATGGTTGAATTTGGATCAATTAGCGGCTGGCAGATGTGCAGGATCATGGCTGACCCCAGGGCTTAAAGAACACAATCCAATTTTCCTCAACAAATGTAATACAATTAGGCCGGATAAAAACAGACAACTCAGAAGGGAGGAGTCTTTTAAAAACCAGTCGGGGGGATAAGACAGCAAGACAGAGACGAAGCAGTTAGTCCGAGAAAAGAGACGGTATCCACAAGGGCTTGGAAACGGAGAAGACTGAAGACTGGACAGTTCCATGATCAAAAGAAAGGCAAACTTTTGCGAAAATGAGGGCCTGAGAGGATAAAGAAAGAAAAAAAACAAGGGAGGAAAAGAGTAAACAACTTCAGCTGATCACTACGAGGGAGGATGCTGAGTCTGCTGCGGCCAAAACGGAGAGCGGACCTGACGAGGTAACAAGACACGAGTGAGTTCGGAGAGTGACCACTTTTTTTACAACAGCACCGGAGAAAAAAGTTTCCTTACAACTTTGGATTGAGCCCCATATCAGCTCTGCGTGACAAAACAAGTACAACATTTTGTCCACCACCAAACTGACGCGGATCGAGATCCGTCATTGGGGTTATGAGGGTCTTCAACAGGGACCTTCGCTTTCAAGACATCACCATCATGTACTTCACTGGCCTGGCGGCGTTGATGGTCATCTTGGTGGGCTCGTACCAGGCACCGGGCAATGCCACCAATGTGTCCAGTTTCAAATCAAACGCCTCGAGGCCTCTCCCACCACTCCCTATGCCCTTCCGCGTGCCCCTTGACCCACGCGGGGAGCTCCAGCTCGCCTGGAACATCAGCTACGCCGACCAGGAGGTCTACATGGCGTTGAGGGTGGCAGAGCTCAGATACGGCGTGGTCCTGGGGATGTCCGACCGCGGGGAGCTGACCAACGCTGACCTGGTGGTGCTGTGGGACTCGGGGACGAAGAGCTATTTTGGGGTAAGCACTGTCACAGTGTCTGTGTAGTTTGTCTTTCGAATGGTTGAACTCGCCTCTTTGTCAAACAGCTTTCTGAACAGAGGGTGTAAAGAAAAAAAGAAGTCTTTTCTCACTTTCTTTGTTCACTTGTCAAATTCATAAATGCACAGGGATTACGCGAAAGTCTTTAAGGAGTGGAGGATTCTCTTCTCTTTCTCAGCGTTCCTCGTCTGTCCGTGGTCCTCGAGGCGTGAGATTGATATTTTTTTTGCACAAGGAGCCAGCGGACGTCTTGCCTCGGGATGGCGTACGCAGTCGCAAAGGATGTTATCGGCCCCTGCTAATTGAAAATCACTCAGACTGCACAAATAGCTGAGGTTCATCTGGGAATCATTAGCAGATATTAGCATATCAAAATTGAATCCTGTGCTGATTAAGATGTGTAAAATGCCGCATGTTTTTTTATTTGGCTAGACACAGGCCTTTTTGATAAATTCAGATGTCTTCTTCTGAAAATGGCTGATACATTTTTTTGGGAAAAAACATTTATCTTCCTAGAAAAATCCAATTGACCTTTTTCATTAGCTTTTCTGTCCATAGTTTTAGTCTTCTGATTGCGTTTATGTGGACATTTGATGATATGCAATATTATGTTTTTAGAATCAAATAGTCACGATATGAATCCATTTCTCAGCTATCTGTTGAGGTCATAGCTGGTGTATTGACACACAGATGTGTGACACACAGTACATGCAGTACTGCCCACATTTTTATATATTTATATATACATACCGTGTGTATTTTCAAAATGGTTTGCTTCAAAATCTTTGCAGTTTGTGCACAACAGTTACATAAGGTGGGGAAGAGATGGAGACCGAAATAAAGGGAGAGATCTTAGGTGCTATTCTGGACAGATATGAATGTGAGAAACATAACAGAAGCAGGAGGACGGAGCTGTTGCAAAGCCTCCTGGCACGACACCGACCACCACACACATTGCCTTCTGTAACTTGTATCTTAAGCTGCTGTCAAACAATTTATTCAAATTTGTGTTTATTCTGATGAACAAAACAAACGTTATTTTTTGTCAGTCTAGTTGAGTCTGACATTTATCTGACCAGTGACATTTCAGCACAAAGCTCCTCTTTGTGTCTCGGTAACAATTCCCCTTCAAATAGTCGTCTGCATAATTCAGTTCCTTGTCACATTTTGCAGAATTTCTGACCCTTATTATCTGACCTTATTTTCCAGCCTGGTTTGCATGGACACAAAGAGCCCCGGAAATGCACTCAGCAATGCTCAATTGATGAGTTTCACACATACACACACCACTCCATTCCTCTAATGTAAACAGGCTGTTGTTAGCAGTAGTCAATGCAGGGCTAACCTCAGTCTAATAAGGTCCCATCGGGATTGAATGTGATAAATGAAACACAGCAACGTGCTCTGGAATGTTTTGTGTTGTCTATTTGGTGTATGTTTGATTGGTCATGATGCGTGCGTTTTTCCTTCAGGATGCGTGGAGCGACAGCGAGGGTCGCGTTTCATTGGACAGCCAGCAAGACTACGAGCTGCTCGAAGCCAAACAGAAACCCGATGGATTCTTCCTGCTCTTCAAAAGACCGTTCAGCACCTGTGATCCCAGAGACTACCTCATTGAGGTGCGAAGACTCTTTGTCTCACGTTGTTTGTGTGTGAGTGTGTGTGTGTGTGTGTGTTTATGTACATGTCAGGAGTGTGTGTGAATATAAAGTTTTGGACTTCATGAAAAAACCTCAATGAGAGGCTCATTTCTGGTTGGTTTGACCCGTGTCTCTACATGTAACAAAATCTGCTCAAATTAATTTAGCAAAAAATTGACAACCTAAGGACACATATTTGATAAAGCTGTGACTGCATGAAACAGAGAAACAGCCTGTATAGAAAAAAAAACCATCAGGACCCATCCATGACCATCAATCTTCGAGAGGAGGAAGACAGTGGAAAAGATGGTGTTTGTGTGCAGCCTTAAGAACAACACAGTGTAGTTAGACTGTGTTCCCGGGAGGTGAGTGAGGAGGTGTGTGTGTGTGTGTGTGTGTGTGCGCTTACAAAAAAATGCAATGAGAGCCCATGGTTCCAGGTGTGGACATAAAATACTCAGAGAGTTGGAACGATCAGCACAATTTCCACTGGAGCATTCGTTTTCATAAGAATGGTTTCCATGGTACCACATCAGACCGCTAAGTTGAAGACACAAAAACAATTCACATCACTATGACAACATACTAAGTTCTCTCTGTTTCCCTGAGTAGGCTTTTCAGTCAAATAATAATCATTCGCAGACTATTCATTTGAAACACATGGCCCTGCTCTTCATGCTCATGTTTGTCAAACGTCACTTGGTCTTGTTTTGATTGCTGGGAAGGAGGGAACCGTGCACATGATCTACGGCTTCTTGGATCAACCACTTGCCTCGCTGGAGCAGCTGAACCTGTCCCGGATCCACACGGGGTTACAGAGAGTCCTCATGCTGCGCCCCGACACGCCGGCCCCCACCCTGCCTCCAGATGTGCGGACGCTGGATGTCGTGTCGCCAAACGTCATCATACCAAACCAGGAGACCACTTACTGGTGCTTCATCCAGAAGCTGCCTGAAAACATGCCCAAGAACCACATTGTTATGGTGAGAATGCCACTTAAAATTGGTCATAATTAGCACGGGGGGGGGGGAGCATATTTACACAGAGGAGAGTGGGCGTTTGAGATGGAGATCGTGCACGGGCAGCTCTTACCGCTCCTTGTTCGCCAGCTGCGCCAAACAATACATGAGTACTGCAGTGTCACGGTCAGACAGAAGAAACATGAGTCAAAGAAAATGTGAAACACGCAACAAACACATCAGCTCACAACCGCATCTTTTCACAGGGGAAACAGAGGCGGAATATTTACTGTGATAAAATGTGAACAGATCCAGCACAAAACGGACAAGTTATATAATGTCACAGTGTGTAATTAGTCATCTTCAATTTCCATTGACATGTCTGAGGTAGCAAAATTGCCACAGCTTTTACTAGTAAAAACAGTGACTTTCTCTTTTTCATCTCGCCCTCTCTCTCTCTCTCTCTCTCTTTCTCTGTGTGTGTGTGTGTGTGTTTCTGTCAGTACAAGTCAGTGATAACTCCAGGTAACGAGGCCATCGTGCATCACATAGAGGTGTTTGAATGTTCCCCGGAAGTCCCCGATGTTCCACCGTACAGCGGCTCCTGTGATGACAAGATGAAGCCGGGCAAGCTCAACTTCTGCCGCCATGTGTTAGCTGCGTGGGCCATGGGTGCTGAGGTATGATGGGAAACAGACAGACAGACACACACACACACACACACACACACACACACACACACACACAGTGTACACAAGTGTCTAATTGAAAGAGAGAGGGTTTGGAATGAAGTTCGATTGTGGTCCAGGCATCACATCTATTATGAGAGATAAACAAAAACTCCTACGAGAGTAATATCCAAGCCCAGAACTGCGAGCGCAAAACCTTGATCCCACAAGTAGCACAAGTCTATTAAGAGCCCCAAGACAGTCTGCGTGTGGGAAGCACACTCTCATGCAAAATACTCGCAAAAACTTGCTTACATGGACACTACATGTACACACACACACTCATGAACATGAATGAGTCGACACGTACATCGGTGAGGTTTCTCGAGGCACAGGGGCCCTCGTCATTCTGCTGACTGGAAAGTTAACTGATTAACAAGTCACCAGGGCCAAAGCTACGAAATTCATTTTCACAAAACATATAACAGAAGAGTTGACTGGAAAAAAAATCCATTAGGAATTCTTTAAATTAATTTCATGTTGTTGTTGTTGTTGTTGTTTTTAGCACGGAACAAAGCAAGACCAAACAAAAATTAGAAAAATAGTGCTGGCAAGTCCAATCTCCTCAGGGGCCCGGGGCCCTGATGGCACGGCCTTTCTCGTCATTAGTTGCAATATGCAATGTTGACCGTAGTGCAGGAAAAAAGTTAAAGTCAGTCATGTACCAGGCATTAAACCACCCACATGTACCTGGCTAGCAACCAGCCGGCTGACCAGGCGGGGCAAGAGGCCTGCCACGGTTGCATAAAGCAGAGAGGACAGGGAACGGCGAGCCTGTCACCACACTTCTCCGCTCCGCTCCCCGCTGCATCACGGCCGGCCCCGGCCGACTCTCTGATTGGATTATCTGCGAGCCAGACAAAAACAAAGTGGGATGCCTTCTGTGTGCTGTGAGCTGCGGAGACAAGATTAGGTGGGAAATATTCAGGCCTCTTTCGTCACCTCTTAATAGTGTTGTCTGGTTCTCCCCGGCACCGCGTCGGACAGGGGAACGTCGCCTCGCAAAAACAATGGAGGGAGAGAGAGGAAAGGAGAGCTGAGGAAGTTTGAGCAGAGAGACGATGATGTACGACGGCGACAGAACGCAAAGGCTGGCCTCCTCTCAGAAATAGGCAAAGACACAGCTGAAGAATCAGGATCAAATCAAGATTCCTCCATAATAGCACGGAGGTTCGACACCCATGGGGATAGCGGTGACTCGAAAATGATTTGTCCTCCTGGGATAAGCAGAGAATTCAGAGGAGTGAAAGTGGAAGAGAGAGAAAACATACACCCAACATCCCAGAGGGTGCATCCGTACGAGAACGCTCGGTATAGATATTATCGGTGAACATTCTTTTGAGCAAGCTCGCGGATTCCCACAAGGCCTCAAGCTGGTTTCAAGGTTCACAACAGGAAACATAGACGATGCAAAGAATGAAGTGATTTATACGTTTCATAACCAGTTAAAAAGCTCCCTTTGAGTTTTGTAATCCGTTGCTTTAAATTCTGTGGGTGGTTTACAGTTTCTGGGAAGGAATCGGATTATTTTGAAAGATAGGCCGTGTGTTGTCTCCATTGAATTGGCAAGAAGGTGTAGAAGGCTGACGTAATAGGATTTTTATTTTATTATTTGAAATACTGTATCACTTTACCAGTGTGTCACGGGTTGAAGGTTCTAACTGGAACCACTTTGGAAACAAGGGTTACAATCTACTTTTCACAATGGAGTTGATTTAGCTAGAGAATGATGTTGAATGTTGACTGCCACAATGATTGCCACGGTTCTCGGGGTCAAAACATGCTACGTGACTTTGACGGTGACTTAAAAGACGCAGGCAAAATGCATACAGACATTCCAATCAAAGCGAAGGTGTTTATCCAGGCCTCTGCTCATACAGCGGGAGGTCCTACCACAAGTACACTGAACCATCACCTGGTGTCTCCATTTAGAAATGGAGGAAAACAAAATTTGCAGTTTCTTGCACAGGGGAACGCGTCTTGAAGCGGATCGCAGACGAATTCCAAGACATCCCGCTGTGCGTGAAATAAATCTTTCTCCTCTGGAAGTTCGTGAAACACCTGTCAAGAGAGGCCAGACATATTCCTTGTAGTGGATGGAAACACGAAGGAAGCCACTTTTTCTTTTTGCAGATTTTTCAGAAAATTCAGTAAAAAATAGGCCAAACCGACGGCTGTTAAACCCCACAAGTCGTTTCCCCACTCTTACATGTACTACGTCTATTAGCAGTAAACTAAAAGTTGAGCACATCATGTCAATGTTAAATCTAAAAAACGCGTTTAGTCCACAGCCCTCAATTATCTGAACGATATGCAAAGAGTCTTTGCTACAACTTCAAAGCAGCGCAGCATAAAATGAGAGGAATAATGAATCGTGTGTGTGGGCGTGTGTGTGTGTGCGCGCGCGCGTGTGTGTGTGTGTGTGTGTGTCTGTGTGTGTTTGCTTGCAGGCCTTTTACTATCCTCCTGATGCAGGGCTGCCTATGGGTGGACCAGGATCCTCAAGGTTCCTTCGTCTGGAGGTTCATTACCACAACCCTCTCCTTATATCAGGTACATAAAGCCAACGTGTAAAGAACACATGCACTCTGGATTCAGATCACTCTGTCTCACACACACACACACACACACACACACACACACAATCACACCCGCAGAAGCAGCAGGAGTCTCCGTATCTTACCCTAGGAGCCCCCAGGCTTCTCTTCAACAGAGCGATTCATTTAAAATTTTGCATATATACCTTTTGATCTCGGCTGTAAAACTCCTTACAGACTTTCCTTGTCCTCAACTGACCTACAGGACGCACAGTTCCAACATACTATCGTCTAACTCTCGGCACATCTTCCTTGTTCCGAGAGTTGTTTTCTGTGAGGAGTCTGTGTAGCCTATCCGCTTATCTCTTCCTTCAAAGAGAGACAGAGCAACTTGAGCTCTCTGACACAAACCATCAAGCCCCCTAACAATCACAATACTAGTGATTGATACAAGTAAGTTTGTTTGTTTGTTTTAATATCTTGATTAGATGACAAAAGAATGAGAGGAGAGACATGGGGATGTAACAGAGGTCCCCCGCTGGACTCGAGGGCACCAAAAATATTATCCATTACATTTTAGGAATATTGCCAGGCTACAGTGATGTTTTTTTCCCCTCCTCCTGTAAATTTAACACATGTAAGGTTGTATTTGTTGGTCTACAGGTATGCAAGTTAAAAGCCAGATGATTCAAAAGGAAGCAGCATGTGTGCTGACCAGGTCTGAGGGGAGAGGAGATGCTCACAAACTTTCACACACCTTCTTCCTGTGATGTTACAATTCTACTTTAATTCTCCTCCTGAAAAGAAAAATGATAAACAATAATAAATTTGTACATGAAATAGACCGATTCATCCCAGTTCCCATGCTTATCCATTCATTCAGATTCCCCGTAGCCTGGTTCGGTGCAAAAACATTATTCCGCCTGTCCCATATTTTTTCAGATGATCTACCGACAAACAGACTGCATGTGAATATTCCATGATTTTTTTGTACACGCAGGCCGTCATGACTCATCAGGGATACGGCTGCATTACACCCCCAGCCTGAGGCGGTACGATGCGGGGATCATGGAGCTCGGCCTTATTTACACCCCTATCATGGCCATCCCGCCCAAACAACGCACCTTCTACCTCAGCGGTTACTGCACCTCCAAGTGTACCAAGACAGTATGTGCACTAAATCCCCATCATGGTTCGGATTTTGAGAATGCCACGTGAATATCCCAGCTCCGGTGCCACGTATTACAAGTTTTCTGTCCCCGGAGCACTAAAAATCATCGGTTGGAGCTCGACCTTAATAAGTCTGCTTCTGTTTGTCTGTCTAGGCTTTGCCCTCCGGAGGAATCTATATATTTGCGTCGCAGCTCCACACCCACCTCGCGGGGCGCGGGGTGAGGACAGTTGTCGTGAGGGGAGGCAAAGAGCTGGAGCTGGTACAGGAGGACCAGCACTTCAGTGCACACTACCAAGTGAGCATCCGTAGGGCACAGTTCACCCAGAGGAACTCTGGTGCAGGGATCTACCCTTTGTGCATTGCATCTTATAGATTGGAGCGGAGAAGAACGGCGCCTGAAATGAACTGCTTTGTGGGTTTTTCTCCTCCTTTGGCTACATGCGTGGAATATTACAAGAAAATACTGGGATGGTCAGTGGTGTATTTATTACGGACAATGAGCTCCATTATTTATGACATGGGCAAAGGGACTGGCCTTGCAGTTGTTTAGTAGTTTTCAATCACTGAAAAGCAAAAAGAGTCCAGTGTCAGACTGGTGTTATTCTATATTCTTCTTATTATCAAGAAACGACCTTAAAAGACCAAAACCAACAATGTGTGCCCATTGGTCCTTATCCAAAACAGCTAACACATATCATGCCATTCATTTAAGAGGCTAAATTATTCTCTAAAAACATAAGTATATTGATAATAAAAAAAAATACACACTTATACGCATACATTTTGACTGAAGCAGGCGGAAGCGCACAAACCCCCGTGTCCATCGCCTCAACGTGACGACTCAACTCAAACTGACAAACAACAACATCGACATTGTTGAGAGAGAGCAGTTGACATCTGTTGTTTTATTCATGCACAATATCCTGAACCAGGTACACACTCACACACACACACACACACACACACACACACACACACACACACACACACACACACACACACACACACACACACACACACACACACACACAGAGACAGAGAGAGAGAGAGACATCTGCTAGACTACCTGATAAAATCTCCAGCTGCTGTTGATGTCAGACTAATCTGAGTGTACCTATGTGGTGTCATTAGAGCATAAACCATTTTCAGCAAAGCTAATAGGCCTTTTCACACACAAACAAACACGCACACACACACACACACACACACACTCGCACACACGGCTAATGAAAGCTGCCCCCAAGGAAAGCATCGAGAGCAACCGACGTTTTATCTTTGTGTGTCTGAAATAAATGTATCGTATGCAAAGTGTCCAATTACGAGTTAAGATGCCTGAGAGTTGGAATATATCTTGTTGTAACAAGGAATTACATTTTGTGTTTTTTTTTTTAAACAATTCACTGTCGGTAGTCGACAGCATACGGCCTCGGGTTTAGTTTGTCCAGGCGCATGTGAAGAAGAACCCGGGAACCGCAAGAATTTATTTTGCATGTAATTTTAATGTTCTATATTTGCTTTTTGTTTTTTTTCTCACAGACAATCCGAGTCCTCAGAAAAATGGTCAATGTATTACCTGTAAGTATGAAGCTGATGACATCGCCAAAGGCATCGGCTTGTTTTGGTGTTCCACATGTGCACTGTTTTACTGTCGGCCAAGAATGGAAGTTTTGCCATTCTGCACGCTCAAGCACTCCTGAATGGTAGTGATATATTTTCCCTCCCCTTTGCATTCAGAGTATTGAATTAGAATACCTCCCGGCTGCACGAGGTGCTTCAATTGAGTCGGCGATAGGAACGGGCTGTACAATCAGTGCTGTGATGGGAGGCCACATACAAAGACCGCAGCAGCCGAACCTTCCACAAAGCAACTTCCTGGTCAACAGCAAACTGGCCACTTGCTCTCTTCAATAATACATCCCGTGTCACCTCAAATTAATCCCCAGCTTCTTTGTTAATCTGACAACGTGGTGAAAGGCCGGTGTGTTTGTGTTTGATCCTGCAGGGCGACGTGCTCATAACAAAGTGTACTTACAACACGGAGGACAGGAGCCGGCCCACAGTGGTGAGCAGCACACTACCATTAGCCCACACTAGGCACTATTCTTGTTTCGCTGGAGTTCACCTTGAGTGCTGTGTACAGCAAAATAACACCGCCCTCTCTATTCCCCTCCTCCCCTGCACCTTTAAACACACCGGAGCTCCTTCATTCTCCCATCTCTCCCCTCTGCAGCCGCTCTTTGCACTGTACCTCCACCTGCTTTCACCAACCTCTCTGTCTCCTCAGGGAGGTTTCGGCATCATGGATGAAATGTGCGTCGACTACGTCCACTACTACCCTCGGACTCAGCTGGAGCTCTGCAAAAGCCACGTGGACGCGGGATACCTGCAGAAATACTTTAATTTCATTAACAGGTGGCACACGCACAAACAAACCCGTTCTCTCTTCCGACCTTTGCTTGGTCCTCCCGTCCTTCCTTCCCTCTCGGTTGGTTTCTGACCTTCCTCCCCATCTCTCGTGTGACTAAGCAATTTCTGTGCTCAGCATTCATCCCTCCCCCCTTCACTGCTTCACTCACAGGCACCAGAGTGGTGATTATTTCTTTTAATCTCAGGAACCATCAGATGTTTGTCCTTTAGACTGCCCCCCCCCCCCCCCCCCCCCCACGCCAATTCTAACTGCTTTCCCTCAATCTCTTCCTCCCTTCTCAATCTCGCCCTGCCTCCCTCTTTTATCGACTTTCCTTCAACCTCCCCCTCCCTCACGCCGTCCCATCCTCCCTCCAGGTTCCACGGAAATGATCAGTGTGTGTGCGGGGAGGTTAGTGTGACGGAGCAATATTCTCAGCTGCAGTGGGATGCGTTCACCGAAGAAGTGCTCAACTCCCTCTATAACACGGCCCCCATCACAATGCACTGCACCCAGTCGACTGCACGCCCCTTTCCTGTAAGTGCCTGCCACACACACACACACACACACACACACACACACACTACAAGCACCCAATTGTCAAGCCCCCAATGAAAGCCAGTTCAAAAGTGGACATCAGCTGGACAAGAGTGTCAGACAGGCTGAACAGACATCTTTATAACACATATAAGCTGCCTTTCCTCTGCAAAAGGTCCCGGTTAAAGGGGAGTACGTTACAAAAGTACGGGGAACCATCTGGGTGGGGCTCAAAAACCCTCAAGATGTCCGATTGATTTTATTTCAGCCAGTCAAACTCCACAATTGCTCGTAGCCTCCGGGAACCTTTAAGTTCCTTGAAAAAACCTCCTGGGATTAAAAATCTTCCAGACACACACACACAAAAGGTGAAACATCAGTTATGCAAGAACAAACATAAAAAGGATAAATACAGCAACTTTAAACAGATTCCAGTATTTGGTCAAACACATCAAGAGGATGTTACATGATCTAGGTTTTTGTAAATAAGTATGTAAGGCGAAGATCATGCGAAATAAAAGGGTCTTCACATACTATATACTGACTTTGTATGTGGCACCCCCACACATTTTGATTGACAGTGGACTGGCAACATGAGCAGACATTCCAGCGACCGTCTCATATGATTAAATCCTGATAGGTTCATAGAATTAATGAGATTTTTCAAAATGGCCAATCCCAGACAAGAGGAAATAGACAAATCTGTCATGTGAAGAATCTAATAATGGTCTGGTTTGGGAGGAAAAATATGGAAGATGGCGTTTTTCAGGGCCACTAAGCTCAATCGTGTTCATGGCCTTTAAACCATCTGACGTGCATACGTGTCATACTCCCTATACAGCCAGTAGTTACGGTCTGGCACTTTAGGGGATAATGAGAAATTTGGAAAGTGTAGCTCACTTTATCAGTGGAGTTTTATTAACATAAAAAAAAAAATAAGGTAAGGGGCAAAAACGTAAGACGAGACTACCTCCGTAGCCTCGTCTTACCGGAGCGCACCATCTAGAAAGTGAAAGAGCTAAAGTGGCACAAATAATAACCAACAACAAATATAAAGCAATCACCTGAGATTTCTTAGCCGCTGTTGACACTAGAATTTAGCCACGAGAACACAAAAGTACACAAAATCATGATGCACGGCCGTGTTCACTTTCCCCGCATGTATAGCCGATAATCCCCACCAACATAATCAGAAAGACACACACCCGTTATAATAACTTACACTGCGCAATGTAAACAGAGTTGTATGCTATATCATCTGTGTAAGTGGCTGATATATCGTCTGACTTACTGGAGAATCAGTGTGCTGACATCAATCACACAACGAAGGAAGCAGCCTTCCCGCAGTCTCACAGCTGTGTCTCATAAAAAACGACAACACACTCAAGACCGCAGAAGTGTCCTTGAGTGTATTTCTTTTTTTGTTTCATTGATTAATACGATGTTCAGTGACTGTGCAATTGCCTCAATAAAACCTGCCGTCTAAATATCAAGGGCAGTGAATATTTTTGGCATCATTTGAGATATCTAGGGGCCGAACAACCCATCAGGTGTCATGAAACGCAGTATATCTCGTTTCTCCAGGGAGAGTGGGACCAGCAGCCCCTACCGGTGGCGACCGCCGTGCTCGGAAAACCGCGGTACCCCTGCGAGGGAGGAGCACCACCGCCCACCGGCCAACCCCTCACCCCCCCAGTGTGAGCTCAGACTGGGACCCCGGTGGCACACCCAGCGAGAGGGCAGCCCGACCCGGAGCAGGTTAAAGAAGCTCCTGTCACTTGGCAGGATTTACCCTGGTTTTTCTTTTTTGTCTTTGGGGAATAGTTCAAGTCTTCGATTGGGTTTACTGATGCCTGCTGTAATTATATGTATTAAAAGTCCTAGTTCATTTTAAAAAGACCCATTCACATGTGCTGTTTCAAGGTATTGGAGATGTGCATTGTTTCTGACACTATAGGATTCGGGGCTGGCATGTAACTGACAAAAATAAGTGTTGGTTTATGGAAAAAAAGTGTTGTGAACCATTGTTATTGGCATATTTACCTCTGCTGCATTTGTTGAAAAATAAATTCATGAGTTAACATCTACATACTCTCTTATGTTCCCCATGACTCTAAGGATAATGACTACAAGCTTTATTCAGACATGAACTATTGTTATTTGTTGAATAATTTTAACCAAATAAAATACATACTGTACATTATATGCCGTACTTTGCTACATACCACTGTGTCCAATAATAATGAAAACATTGACAGTTACAATTATATTAAACGATTTGGACGGAATAAATGAGTCTAGATTAATATTACAGTCATAATTTGACTGGTCATCACAACCTGCCACTGATGGGGTTTTTTTTGTTGTTTTTTTTGTAATTGGTCGCAACCTTTTGTAAGATTAGCAAAGAGGAATTCATATTTTTTTGCAATTAACCAGCCTTTATTAATCCGTGACATAAGCAATATTCACATCACACCCGGGGAAGAAGTATAAACTGGTATGAAGAGAAACCCATGGACACACTGTGGTGTAGAGGCGCAGCAGTGATAGTGTTTATCAGTGTGTTCCACATTTCCCGTATAAATCTCGTTATTAACCTATACGCTACCCCTGAGAACAACCATTTCAGTGATTAATGGCCTTCTTAGTAAACATTTTTGGGCAGAACGTGCGGCAGAAACATACACACAAGGCCTCTCCTCTCCTAGCAAACTTAACTTGCTACTGTTCACACAGTGTGTGACAAGCTATGTTTTTGTGAATAGCGTTATTTAACTTGTAGACACTTATGTAAACACAAAGAATTACCAAAAAATCTTTTATTACTGTACAAACCAGCACCAGCGTGTAAGACTTGGATCAGTTAACAAGGCACTAAAAAAAATTGTGATTTCCATTTTTTTTTTCCCCCAGTTAATGACGGAAAGCCTTGCACATTTTCATGCAGACACACAAATTCTGAAACAGAAAACAGGATTTCATAGCTAGCAAGCTAGGAGTTCGCTGGGAGTCCTGCAGATGCGTCACAGTTTAAAGTAATTCCTGGAAAAGGTTAAGATTTGTCAGAGAAACAAGACGAATGGGAGGGTCGCCCACTGACCAGAAGGTCGATGTTTCGATCCCCGGTTCCTTCAGTCCGCACGTGACCCTGGGCAAGTCACTTGACTGTGAATTGCCCCACGACGGCTGTGTATGAATGATGTGTGATAAGGAAAAGCGCTGTATGAATGTGTGAGTGAATGGGTGAATGCGGCTCGTACTAGTCGATAAGACTAGAAAAGCATTTCATGAATACCGTCCATCTAAAGCATATGAAATGTCAACATATAGCCTCAGTAGAACAATGTACCTACTTGAGGTATTTGTTAACAGCCGCTTTCCATGATAACTGTAGTCTTTTTCTCTCATTCTTTGTTTGCAGTGTTGTATCCCTGGTTGTTATACCGGTTGTGCCTCGGGGTGTTTCCTTCTCCCTTTTCCCTCCAACTCTGAAGAACACTCAGGCTTGTCTGACTCAGATTTGGATACGACAAGAGCAAGTTAAACTCTTGTTTAGTCATTACTATCAGCACAAACCTCCGGCATTGCAATTGACTCCAACTACCTGAAGGGCATGTGTGTGGTTTGGGAATACTTGTGCAGAACTCTCGTTGGAGCCGAGAACTTAAAGCCCCCTCAACATCAAAACACTCAGAAAAGACTCAACACAGCACCTCTTTGATACAGATCGTAGACAATCCATACGAGAGAGGAAAGAAAATCAGCTCCGCCTCTTTCTCCAACCAGAATGTGTTTGTTTCTGTTTTTTTTTCTTTTTTCCCCCATTTGTGGTCCTCAAGCATAGATGCCCTTGACCCGTTTATTCTCAGGGTCAAATGGAGTTTTGAGGTGGGCCTTGGCCTTGTACGTCACTCCCATCCTCTCCAGGGTGAACTCGCCGCTCCTTATGAAGTCGGCACTCACCTGACAAAGAAAGGGGGAGAGAGAGAGAGAGATGGGGTAAAAAATATATAGTCATAATCAGAGGCAAGAAAAAACCAAGAGAAAAATGAGCATAAACGGAGAGAGGGGGGAATTTAAATTTGGGGGGAAATGAGACAGTGAAAATTAAAACAGAGGAAAAAAATGAGATCGCCATTTAATGCACAAAAATTGTGCTCCCAACTGACGCGGCAAAAAGGATTGGCCATTCCACTGTGTTCATATTTGATACGACAGAATGATGCATGGGCGATAAAAACACAGAGCAATTCATTCACTCATGAGTCAATGTCACGTCCCTCATTACACAGGGAGCTAATTTTCACTGACTGACTCCCGTTTCCCTCCCTGCAGACACACACACACACACACGTACGCACACACACACACACCTCTCTCATCACTTAGTTTTTACACCTTCCATGTCGAAGGCTTTGGAGGGAACAGCACTGTGAGCGCAGATTAAACCTAACTGACAGTCGCATTCAGGGACAAAGCTGCGTCCGCTAAATGTCTACAGCCTAATGACCTTCGAGTAAAGACACGCCATGAATTACAGCAACGCCCTTGTCTCAGTGTAAAAGCACAAAAGTACTTTTGCACACTGTGATAACCTGAGACCGAAGTCTAGTTGGATCCAGAGTTACCTGGATTTAGCTGTGTTCATAGTTCACTCATAATCCTCCCTTTTTTAAATCTTAACGACAAGACACAAAATCCACACCAAGTTTGTCCTATTTAACAGTTTTAGTAATTTCTATGTAGCTAAACAATCCATCATAAAAATCTGCATTTGATCATTAGTAAGTGGTTGTGAAAAAACTTTGTTCACATTTTGAAATAATGACTTTTAGATCTAATTTATTAAGTTCATCTTGACTCCAGCAGAGTGAATGTGTGACTTTTAGCATGTGTGTGACTCTGTGTTCGTCTGCTTTATTATGCAGGACACACCAAATATTACACACACACCTACTCAGAGAAACAAATCAAAATACTCGACAAATCCAACTTTTCTGAATACAAAAAGATTGTCGTTGCCTTGAAACACACAACTTCAACCAATAACTTTGTGCTTTCCGTGCCGCCTCCATCTTCCTCCGATTTTCCATTTGTGACGTTTTGTGTGTGTATTATTATTATTATTATTATTATTATCATCAGGGGAGCAAGCAACACTGTTTGACTCACCGATGCACCGACCAATATTCAAGAAAAAGGAGGTTGAATTTGAGACCAAATGAGAAAAAATAGTACATGCCCGTGTGTAATGAGATTGAGCCCAAAAAGGGAACCTTACCACTCCTCCGTCAGGGTGGCGGATATATCCATAACCAATAGTTTTGTCAATAAAGAAGCCATAGTCAGAACGCCGTAGGTGACCAACAGGAACACCATTTCGGAAAATGGCCTCCAGACCGAACATCGGTACTTTCCTTTGAGAGAGAGAAAGAGAGGGAGAGAAGGGAAAATGTGATTACATTTCAAACACGTGCCCCTTTTGTTTCACAACCTCACAAAGTCAACTCATTTAATCCAAGTTTATTTTAGAGTTAGATTACGATCTAACACTCGTCTCCACTATAAACATTCAGAGTAATCTGATTACTCATCGGCACATTTTGACAAATGCATTAATGCTGTAATTTAGAAACAAGAGTCTTCTAAAATTTCCGACAATCTGTGAATTTTCTGTTGTCTCAAAGACATATCGTGCACTTAGATCTGCGGCTTTACTGACTCATCGATAGTGAAGCAGACGATGCGCCTCCTCAGCCCCTCCGCCTTCTGTTTCTCCAGCCTATCGCGGCCCTGGAACGGGATGGAACTCTTCAATTTGCAGGTGAAGGCTAGCCCCGCCTCCAGGGGCGTGTCATCTGGGCGAAGGTCGGCATGCCAATGTCTGTATCCTGATAAAGAGAGGAGGAAGTGGTGAGCAAGAGCAAAAACGATTTTCATTTATTATATCGATATTGCATTAATATGTGTCGGGTTCAACCGCTTCGTTCAGTGGCTACATGTTAGATGTCAGGATTAGTTTTTTTATGACCTGTTATTAAAAGTTACCTTTCTCTATGCTGAGTGAGTCGATGGCCCTGTAGCCAGAGTCGATGATGCCGTGCTTTGCACCAGCAGCCATGACAGCACGGTAGACTGGAAGGCAAGAGTCTTTGGGAATGTGCAGCTCCCAGCCGAGCTCTCCGACAAACGATAGACGCATAGCTCGCACCTGGACAAGGGAGGGGTGGAGAGAAGAGGCTTAGAGAGCTGGAGAAATGCATGCAGAGGACCAAGCTGCCATGACTGCGTGTGCTCACTCTCTCCCACGCACGGACGCACGCCCTTCATCTTCAAGGACCAGATTTACTTGTCATGCATTTTAATACAAACAGCACTTTCCGTGTGCCACTGCTGCTGTGGAGGGAGAAAAACAAACAACCAGACAGCAGCAGGGAAGAATGAGAGTAGAATGGATGTGAGGACAAGATAAGGTGCACAAAGAAGAAGACTGCTTAGAAATGAATGCTGTGTCCAAAATTCCTTCAGCACTGAATGAGATATACTGTTCTCGGGGTGAGAGGTGGAGGACGATGGAAGCAGAGAGAGGAGAGAGAGTTAGATGACGGAGAGAATAGAACAGAGAAGATTACAGAGGAAGAGGTAGAGACGGATTGAGATGTACCGAAGGTAGGAAAGATGCCAGAAATCAATAAGGTTTAAGGGTAATTATCCAAGTATTTTTCATCATGGGTGTTATTCTAATAATTAAAAAAGATAACATCTCTCTAACATCTTTCCACCCAAACGTAAACACAGAAAGTACAGTACCCCGTACCTTTCCGTAGTGTAGAACAATTACCCACAACTACAGCCTCTCATCTATTGGCAATCGATGAAAACTTTTCAGTTCGGAAAGTTGCAGACACAAACAATCTTTCCCAGCGTGGACATAAGCTTAAGCTTTAAAAGGGATTATCTCTAATGTGAAGAAATCAGTGGATGCACATTGACACGGCAGACAAGTCAGCCGGCATGATGACAAGAGGAGGATCCGCCATGTTATGTAGCCCGCGCAACTATAAGGATTTCAACGGGACAGCTTTCTGTTTTTAATTTCAAATTTAAAGACTAGGTTTTAATTACAATAATGACAATAACATCCAGTTTGACGAATACCAGAATGGTTAAGATGCAAAAAAAAAAAAAAAAGGATATGCGAAAGACTAGAGAAAGCAAAGGAGAGGAAGAGGAAAAGGAAAATAAGCAAGTGAGAAAATGGGGGAGGGGGTGCAAAACGAGGAGAGAAAAAACTAAAAACTATCCAACAGTTTCCCCAGTGGGTGCTGTGACAGCCAGGCCATCTGGCCAGCCAGGGATCACCCTGGGCCCCATATGTACACCATGGAACTCTGGGGAAGACAGTACATGCAGGACTGCGCTTGTTCACCATACACACTCCACCACATACACAGGCGACAAAATAAAAAAAAAAGAAACACATTGGATACCTCATGCACGCCCTCACTCGTGGGTTTACCAGGCCGGGCATGAAATTTGTAGCAGACACGCAACACGGACGAAAATTCAAACAAACACAAAGTCATGTGATCTAACATGCAAACCAGCACGACTCGCTTTCGACTGGCGAGCGCGAGAGTCTAATGAGCTGTGAGTGGAGCAGAGGGCAGAGAGCGAGCTCTGTTCTCGCAGCAGTGCAGCCATTAAAATGTCACACAGACAGGGCCAGCAACCAGCTGGGATAGAACACGGCACAAACAATGTGCACGTGCGCACACACACTCACACACACAAACCCTCCCGCCGAGCTGTGAGAAGATGCCGACTGCCATCAATGGAGTGCTGCATAATTCACGCAAGAGCAACTAAGAGCTAGAGTGTGTGTGTGTGCGTGTTGACGCATGTGCCAGTACAACAAGCTCTTTTTTGAGAAATTCTGTAGAGGTCGACTCGAGAAGCTGAGGCTTCGCACCTTACAGTATTTTTGTAACTCTTGATCTACATTATTATTCATTAATACGCTCATGAACGGCAGCAAACTTTGTTCTGATTTTTGAGTTGCTAAACTTAAGGGGCAAAAATTGAAAGAGATGGAAGGTAAAAAAAGTGGAAAGAGGAGGAGAAACACACAAGCCATAGACACGTCATCTGTTCCACACACACACACACACACACACACACACACACACACACACACACACACACACACACACACACACACACACACACACACACACACACACACACACACACACACACACACACACACACACACACACACACACACAGTCATCTCCTTCGACCAAGCCTTTGAAATAATAAACCAGTTTCATTCAGCAGCAACAAGTATTTAACATGTTCTTTTCAACAAGCACTGACAGGGTCATTTTGACACCGACATATGTGCCATATCCAGTTAATACTGAAATGTTTTGAGGCACCATGCAAAAGTGTGCGTGCGTGCGTGCGTGTGTGTGTGTGTGTGTGTGTGTGTGCGTGTTCTCACCTGATGTCCTGCTGCGTTGACAACTTTGTGGGTTGAGAAGGGGAAACTTTCGTTGCTCAGGTCGGTGTCCAGCACCTCCTGAAGTACCTCACGACTGCAGAGAGAGAGAGAAAAACACGGAAAATCATAAAATAGAGCAGTTATTCAAAGTGGATCAATACATTTCTTTTAAATTTACACTTGTGTCCCTTTGGCATTCTTCGCTTCAGATGTAATGCAGGAACTATAAGGAAATTAACCATAGAGTTTAAATGTAAATCTTACATATTTGAAGAAAAAAACAACATTCAAACCGTCAGCCGCACACACACACACACCTCTCTCTCTCTCCCCCTTCTCTCTAAAAATCAAAATTACATAAAGATGAGTCAACAAAAAAGGGACTAAGTTTAGGTTACTTTGCTCCTTGCACACTTGTGTGTTTGTGAGTGGGCGGGTAGAGAATACAGTGCGTGGGGCCTTTTCTGGGAGATATTTTTGCAGCGGTGTGGCAGGGAGCCAGGGTTGAAGATATTTGGGGAAGGGCTCGGGTCACATCTGTGCGTACATGTGTGTATCTAGGTGGGTGTCCTCCTTTCAAAAAGGAAACCGGTGTGGATGTGTGTGCGTACGCGGATATGGTCTTCTATGTGAATAAAACATTTCTTGCATATTTATATATGGATGTGTGCAGGCATGCATGTGGGGACGACGCACAGTCTGATATTTTCTTCAGGCTGTCCTCCAGTTTCTGTCCTCCTTCATGCAAGGCTTTGTTCACTGAACTCAAGAGCCCACGAGCGAGTAGCCAATTAGCTATATATAATCAGTGAGTGGCTCTGTTTGTGTGTGGTGTGTGTGGTGTGTGTGTGTGTGTGGTGTGTGTGTGTGTGCGTGCGGTAAAGGGGTCTTGGACCCACCAATTAGTTTCACTGATTTGCTGATTAAATGTGGCTCAGCTGAGGATCAGCAGATGGATACGAACACGCATGGCTCTCTTACAGGAGATCACATCACTTCATAATGTTATTCGTTCTATAGAACAGCGGACCCAGCAAGCGGCAGTTTCACCCTTTCCGATTCCGAGAGGGAATCTGCTGAGTTTGGGGACTCCCCTCCCCCGGAGAATTAGAATCAGACTCATGTGGGAAGCAAAGCACACAGACAAACGCGTTTCCATAAACGCTGCAATTTTCTCTCTCCTCAAGCTTTGAGGAGATCAATTTGTTCCATAAGACCCAAACATTGGAGGGCTGACTAACCGCCGCTCCTCGTATGTGGCAGTGACATGGTCTTGTTTAGAATACACGCACACAGGCTGATAATGTCTGAGATGAAACTCAATGAGCTCCTTGAGCAACACCCTATTGTGCATGAGTGTGAGCGTGCGTTTATAATGAATAAGGGTGTAACAATCCTCCATTACCATGGTTTGGTTGTTGGGTCTTTTTTTCTTGTTTGTTTGTGGGAGAATCCAAAATATTCACTTGAATTTGCCGCGGGTTTGTCTAGCGGTAATTATCCATCTTGAGCTAATTTAACTAGCCTACCTATTACGGTGGGCGTGATCATGATCACGAGCATCATGATAGGACCAAAAAGTATCACATGATACTTGCAGTTAGGTACAATGTGTAGTATTTATAACATATATAACTTGTCCTAAATTTGGGGATTTGCATGTGTTATAGTGTTAATTGTGAAATGAAAAATGAGTTTTGGTACATCAGTGGTGAGGCAGCTCAACAGGCTGCAGCTGCAGCGGGGGCAGAGGGTCTCGTTTGGGGTATCGCAGTTCCATAGTCTTGTATCGTGATACAACATTGTGGACATTTATATAATGGCTCCAGTCTCTGTTTTGGAATCTGCTGCCACTGATTTCTGGTTTGATGAAGGCAACAAAAGCAAGAGGGACAGAAATATATGAAGAAGAAAATAAAGAGCAGGGATAGGAGACTGAGAAAGAGTCGGATTAAATCTAGACACATGACGACTGAGAGAAAGGAAAACTTTGGACAACAGAAGAGGAGAAAAAGCCTCAAGGAGAAGAAATCGACACAGCCCACACAGAGAACACATTGGCCTAACCCTGCTGCTGCTGCTAAGATGGAGGAACAAAGGCGAGGTGCAGTGATGGGGGGGGGGGGGGGGGAGAAGATAGACAAGGAGGTAAAGGTGGCCCGGCTTGCACTGCGAGTGAAGAAGAAAGAAAAACTGAAGGAGACAAGAACCAAGTGACAAGCTTGGAGCGCCTCCTATGTCCGAATGAGAAAGACCATTTTCACCTGTGCAGCACACGATTTCTAATCCTCAGATGAAGAATTCAATGGATGACGGTGCCGATGACAAAAAACGGAATACTGTGACATTTTCAGGTTAGGTCATTTGATTTCTGACAAAAAAAAGGGGATAAAGAAAGAAGAGAAAGTTAAGAAGATGCCAATGATGTTGATTAGGGGAAAGAATCATGCAAAAGAAGAAAAAACTAAGAAATAATATAAAATAAATTACATTATAGTGGAGCAATGTGAACCAAGGTAGGATACTGCAATGTGCCTACTGTACAAATATATGAAGGGGCCTTCATTCTACAACAGCCTTTTAATTAAACAAGACTACCAACTTATATCCGGTCCAACTCTGAGACTGAGAAAAGCAGACCTTCCGGTTGGATTAACCACCAGTATCCATATTAGGCTGTAGTAATGCCACAGTCATTGCATAAATATAATGTTATTATACAAGAATCCCATTCAATCCATGTTGAGAACTGGGTTCAAAGATTCTTTTTTAAAATTCTGGTCCAGTAGTTTGAGTCAACGTTGCTCTCGTCTCTATGATGCCTCATGTTTCTAAAGGGATGGGTCTTACTGCATTTAGGTGACAGTGCCAGGGTGTAAACTGGTGTTGAGACGGAAAGCGAAACTACTCCGAGAAACCTTTATCCTCATCATTCACTTTGAATCTACTCTAGCTGCAGGGTTCGCAGCATTGTGGAAGAGCTGATAGAGTGCAGAATTAACCTTGAACCTCCCTCCGTCTGTCTCCTGTTTTCAGTCCACCTGTCCTTGTGCTCACCTATCATGCCCATTGCCAAGTCTTGAAAATAGCCACTCATCCCTGCACTTATTGATCCACCAGCTGGTATTTTCAGTTTCCACACCTCTCGTGTCCAGGATGTGAATCATAACCCGTCTTTGGACCAATCTGTTACCCTCTTCTTTTCTCCTCTCCTCTTCTCTCCCCTGCTCACTCACTCTTTTGTTCCCCTTTTCTCACCTGGATACATAAATCATGTCATTGTTCCCATTCATTCATAGACGTCTTCCCTCCCGCTCCCTCCATTCTCCTCCCACCTCTTCGGTCCCTGGATGCTGATCATCCCCATGTCCTCAGAGTGGTCTGTCAGCTGGCAGCGGAAACCTTGGTCCTGCAGAACGGTTCTAATGTGGTTCCAGTTGTGTTCTGCCACGCCGCCTCCGATGGCCAGGTAGTACGCATCGCCTGCAGAGAAGGTGGGAGGGGAAAGAAATGATTAAAGGGAGAGAGACAGAAACATTGAGAGATGGAACATTAGACAAGTACAATAACGGAGAGAAAACATTCAGGCAGAATGACAAATTGAAGAGCACAGCACATTAACTCACAGCTCCATCGAAAAAACAAAACGCTCACAGACGTTACATGTACATTAATTCAATGTTATGAGTGAATAAGATAAATCAGTCATGTTACCTTCAAGCACCTTTCTTGTTGATATATTCAAGAGGACATACCAGTATGGTATAATGAATCAATCATAACATTATGGCATTTAATTGCTGTAATATAAATGCCTCTATTTCTTGTGATCTCTGTGTGCCTGGAGATGTCTTCTATCAGATACTGTTGCAGAAAATTGAAGTAACATAAAAGGCAGATTTTCCACCATAACAAAAATTGAAAATTTCGTTCACTTCTTCTGTCAGCACTATATTTGTTTCGGGGTTTTTTGCAAATTGAAAATGATGAAAAGAAACTACACAGCAAAAACATAGAATAGTAAGTAAAATGAGTGACTCGTGGAGTGATTGAAGTCGGATAATAGATTTCAGACAGACAGAAAGGCAATGTAATGATAGGTGGAAGAACAGATTGATAAATTGCAGAGTAAATTGCAGCAGGATTTACAGATAAACTGGGAGACAGAAGAACAAATACAAAGGAGCAAAACAACGATAAAGATACAACAGAATGGCAGACGTATCAGACGGGGAATAAAATATAAAATACAGCAGCTGACAAAACACAACAGCGGTGGAATAACAAGCAGAAGCACAGAAAAAGATGGAAGAGATAAAATAAGAAAAGCACAACACACACACACACACACACACACACACACAGCTTCTCACCGTTGGATTCTGGTGCCAGGGGCAGGATGGCGGCACCAGGCTCCAGTCTGCTCACTGTCAGGTCAGCCTCCGCCCCTCCTCTTTTATTCAGCATGCAGGTGTACACAGTGGAGCCTGAAACACACACACACGCATTTAATTCTCCTGGCATAATTTGTAGGCCAATTTAAAGTGTGCAGTCGCTTGGAACAGAGCCGACAGAAATGTTCAAATAAAAAAATTAAAACATAAGAACTGAACACGAATCGGAGGTTAATCTTCTGTTTAGAACTGATTCTTTGTAGGCAATCTAGTTTCTTAGATTTTCGTGTGACCGTGTTTGTGTGTGTGTCTGCTTTCCTGCACCTCATGCGTAAATAAGCAGGAATTTTTAAAAACCTTTGTGTTGGCTTAAAGCTCTTTCACAACGTTGCTGTTTTTAGGCAGCAGTCATTGTCGGGTTCTGCCTCGGGGACACACTCGCCCTGACGACATGTGAACCTTGTCTTTTTGAGCAATGGTTACCAAGGAAATGACTTGAAAAATGAACCCCATTAAAAACCAACGACTGCTGAGAACCTCAATTAGCGATGACATTCATAACGAAGGCATCCTTAAAAATTATTTACTAATGAATGAAGTCTGCATCATAATTACAAGAGACGTAAAATGATAACACGTTCCATTATCCATCGCCCAAAGGAGCTGATGGCTGCGGTGACATGCTAATACGTGACTGCCCCTCGGTCATCTCTCATTTGACTGAATGACTGATGATACCGCTTCATTCTGTCAGAGGTAATAAAGAAAACAGTGTCTACATATGTCGCTGAAGCCTGAGTTGGACTGCTGAGACATGAAATATCCCATTAGCAATGTAATTGCTAAATGTTGAGAACTTGACGAGTAGACAAAAAATCCAAAAGGGCTAAGGGGTGATGCGTTATCAAAAATAATAAATGAATAAATAGTTGCTAGCACAATGAATCAATAAAGAAGATACAGGACATTAATTAGATATTATATTTAGAGGTATCACATGAGTAAACGCGTTCCCTGTTGTTTGTTGAACACTAGATGTACACACTCACAGGTCGTAGGGAGAACTACTCCATATAAAATGTTGCATGATGTCTTTTCTGGAAGCTGTCTCATAAATAGAGTTGTGTTGTTTTTTTTCACTATCTTGTGCCATATGAGTTCTCTGCTCTGTGACAGTTATTTAAGACAGACTGACAGATATCCATATCCACATCTGTCACTGCAGGGAAGCGGGGAGGTTTTAAAAAGTTACAAATAGATTAGGCACTGAAGACTCATGACGACTCCCATGTCACCACGTTCTCCTTCAGCGGGCCTAAGACACTACACTGTTTACTGGCGCGCAGGTATTTTGTGATTTTTGTGGAAGTGTGGCATGTTTTTCTTATATTATACACTCTATCCATGTATTGGACCTCTTCGTCTGTCTGTCAATCTTCCCCCATCTGTCTGTGTGCGTGTGTTCGTGTGTGCGTGCGTGTGTGTGTGTGTGTGTGTGTTTGTGTGTGTGTGTCGGTAGCAGCCAGACTGACCTGGATTCTTGTTGACATCAGCAGTGAACAGCCAATCGGCCGCCTTCTTGGCATCTGGTCCGGTGAGATAAAACTTTCCAAAGTAGGACATGTCAAACACCGCCACACCGTGTCTACATGAGAGGCACTCGCTCTTTATCTGCATTTAAAGAGAGAGAGAGAGAGAAAAAATAATCACAACATGTGTCCTCTGTTTGACATTCCCACCATGACTGTATATATCTTTGGCGCTGTCCTTGAATGCAGCATGCGTCACAGGAAATGAAAGGGACCATATAGCGCAGTTTTTACATCAAGATTGTCATTCTCTCCTTGCGATACGTCCGCCAAGCTGCTGAGTTAGTCTGGTGCTCACCCTCAAACTCCTCCATGCACCATAAAACTCGCCGACTATCCTCTCTACTCTGCCTGCGGACCGTGGCCGTTGTTCCCCACGAGGACACGTGTCCCCTTGTCTCATGGGAGCCTTTAGAGAACAGTCATACTCATCTGACCACTCTAAAATGTTTGCACCATTGTGGTCCGACATAGGAATCGCGCTGCATGCAATTTAACGAACAACGCTCGGCTCAGTAACACACACGTTCACACACATTTACACCTGGTGTCTTACCACGTCGTGGTGCGGAGGGAAGTCGAAGGTGTATTCTTTCCCCAGCAATTCGTTGTATTTGTAGTTGACATTCTTCTGACTGTCATAAGCTCCGTAGTAATCGTAGTCTTTAACCTTTGTCACAATAAAGGCAAACAAACTAACAAAGTTAGAGGTTAACTCATCATTATTGTTTCTCAAGTGCTGAGTAAGCAAAAGCACTGGGCAAAGATACTGTGTCAGTGATGTCCATTACTGGCAGTCAACAGGTCCTATACAGCAAGCCTTGTGAAAAAAAATAGCATGTCTTTCCAGGTGCCTTTTGTCAATATGTAAATAAATCAATTGGCTTGTGTCCAGTAAATGTGTGTGTTGTCTCACAGGAGCAGGTCCGTCTTTGTTAAACCAGCCAGGTCTCTCCCAGCCATGTCTCTCCTGGAACACGCAGCCGTGCTCCGTCAGCACCTAAAACAAACAATCACACACACAAACAAAGAGAGTAAAAATCCGTGCAGAGCACACAGAGATGAGACGGTTTGCTATTCAATGTTTACTTTGGAACAACAGAACGGATGTCAATGCCCTTTTCATTTTATTTAAAAGCATATCTTTGGTCGCAACTCCGTTCTCATATTGAACAACATCGCTCGCCGCTCTAACTCATTTAGGTGGCTACTTGCAGGATGAATAACTAGCAGGAACAAACGACACATTACATCACCCTAAAGTAAAGTTGTTACTGTGAACTCGCAAACAGTTGTCTATTACAACAACCAGCAGACACAGAGCAACATTAGCATTTATTTAAAGTTGTTTTGGGCCTCCTGAAAGATGGGAGCGCAATATTTATAACCCTTTTAGCTCTATTTTGGTCTCCGCCCTCCCCCTGAGAAAAAAAATTTCTGGCACTTCAGGGGCTAAATGCTCTACACAATGTTCACCAGTTGTTAAATTTGCCATTTGGTCCTGGGCTGGCAGCGCTCAGTGGGCCCATCGGAGCGTTGTCGCTGGCAACAGCTGTGGCAAGCGAGGTTGAACTGTGAGAGTGAACCGTGAAGCTGGAACCAAACACAATGAGCTGAAAGACACTAGAAATAGTCCATAGAGCTGATGACAAATAATACTTAGTGCGGCTTTAAAAAAAACATTTCGATATGCCTAAATGAGAAAGAAATTAACTTTCCTAACTATTAAAAATCAATCTCACATGGGAGGAAATAGATGAGATGTGCTGACAAAATCCTCTTTTAGTTCAAACTGTTGCAAATATAGGACGCCCTGTTAATCCCTAGTTTCTTGAACAGTGATGAGGTATTTAATATTAGATATTTCAGCGCTCGCCATCCTCCTTGTTAAAAAATTGACAGTCGCCCACCGTTGGTAGGTATGTTCTGCTATGCTTTCCTCTTAGCAGGCAGCTAGCTGTCTCTTGCCAAACCTTCCCACACTGAGCTATATTTACCATCTGCGCTACCGAGGTGGAGGAAACGTGTGAGCGGAGATGGCTGGTTGATGGTCTGAAAAGATGCTCGCGTTGCCTCCTAAAAGTAGACCGCCTCATAACCACCACAGGGACGGCCTGCTTGGCCGATCAACCCCCGTAAATACTCCTTAGCCATAATGCATGGCGTGATGATCGTGCACCAAAAGCTCATTTATAAAAAAAAAACAATAATTGAGACTTTTTCCTGCGTTTTTCCCATCTTTGCTCCGCCACCTCCTACGTTTGTCTGAGGCTCGCCAACAGCAGGGAGGCTAGTTGCTAGGTGATGGCCCCCCGATGAGTGATTAGCAGGGGTTTATGGGCTTGCAGCGGAGGGTTGGACGAACCTCGTCTCGCAGGGACTGTGCTGTCCTTCGACATAGCGTCTGGCTACCTGGGAGCAGCGTCTTTGCCGTGCACCATACTGTAGACGGGTGTCGTGAAATCTGATGCCATAGTTACACTTACAATAACATGAGCACAGCTGACCCTGCACTTGTTATCATGCCAATGGTCTTTTTTTTTGTTAGCTGGAGAAGGCAGTGATGAACGTTTGTGCTTTAAATTGCATGTTGCTGGACCTGGACAATAGATAATCAGAATAACGCTGCTAAGGCTGCCACGTCAATCTCACAGCGATTCCATGGCCCTGTTGATCACTGCCATTAACACGCACCTCTGTAATCCAATCACAAATGGACTGCTCAGAGTACGGTGTTGAGAGCACTGAAGATGCAATAAGGACCCGTTGCGATACGATCACTCGGACCACAGGTGGTCGAGGCCGCACACGGGCACATTCTTTTAGCAGTGAGCGCGCTGGGCTTTGCTGAAGGACGTTTTCAGTGTTTGCATATAGAGCGGGGAAGCGACGTGCTCGCGAGTGGTCGCCCGAGACGCACGTGGAGACGCATGCAAAGTGCGAACTGACGCACTTGTGATCGGATCACCCAAGACGCATGAAGTCATTTTCATATTTCACATTCGTCGGTTTTTCGCGGCTGTTATCTTCATTAGCTCCGAGTCTAAACCTCGATCTGTCCCAGTTTTGGGCATACTTTGGAGAGCTCATTCCGTTAGACTTTTCACAGATTTGATCGAATCAAAATCACCAAAGATGGCGATGCAGTGGAGAGAGCGCAAGGCGTTGAATGTCAATGTTACTAAAGCCGTTGTCAGGGACGACCCATTTCAATCTTCAATAACTTTGTGGTTTTAAGACACAGGAATGTCAAACCACTGTCATTATACAGAATGACAGCCATTTAGTGTTTCACACCTGAGAGTTACAAAATAATAATAATAAAATAAAATTGAAGGTTTGCATTTTTAATAGCTCATTCATTTATGAATTAATTGACATCAAACCACCTCTCGTGTCTGTGACATCCTTTCACAACTTTCACAGTTGTTAATTTGTGAAAAAAAAAATGTTGCAAACAGTAAGCACATAGTAATTAATCCAAAACAGTCCATTAGTCTTCATAACATTAGTGAAATTCATTGGGAACATAAATCACTAGCTCAAAAGACTTTTAAAATGTTTCCGGTACAAAATCTTGAAAAAAATGTCCTTGGGAATTCTGTTTAATTGTGCATGAAAGGTGTCAGGGAGCTAAAAAAAACAAGCTCTAGTAGACGTGAGCCACAAAAAGACACTGACAAGACTGCTAATGCAATCTGTGTGAGGGCAATATGTTCTGAAAGAATGTCTGCATGCGTGAGCGGGGGTAGAAATTGCACCAGTGAAAGGTAAATGAAGTCTGGAACAGGAAAGCATAGCTAAGTGGGTCATTAATGCATAAAATATGGTGGCAAGTCCCATTAAGAGTTTGTGTCGGGCTAAAGAGAAAAAGGAAGCTGAGAGACACCCAGGACCAGGCTTCGGGAAGCTAAGTTTATCATTTGTAGTAATGTTGGCAGGGATCGCATGAATAAATGTAGCTGCTGGGGATAAGTTACACCGTTGACTGCCTTCTGCATGAATACGCTATCTGCCTGTAGTTTTGGTCAGAGAGGACAGGAGAGAGGAGGGGGCGGGAGGAGAGGCAGACAAAACAAAGAAATTGTAATCTCTGTCTTCTCTGTACAATTAAGAATACAAATGTTCATGCCTGGGTTTCCGCATCGTTTATCGGTTGGTTCTCCCCATCGCCACATTACCGTCTCAATTAGTCAACCAGACACTGGGGTTAGAGAGGCTAATAAAGGGAAAGAGACAGCGGCAACTCTTCATCGCTCACGCCGAGCGCAGGCCGTAACGAGGACAAAGATCAAAGGATGAGCGGAGGAAAAGGGAATTGCGCTGGGGATGAAGTGAAAATGAAAGAATATCAGGGGAGAGAAACTTAAGTGAAGGCTTGATACATTGAAGGGAGAAAAAAAAAAACAGGACACAGAGCGGATTGAATGGCTGAAGGAGGGCAAAGCAAAAATCAATCAGTGAGTCATACAACCTCGAAAAATATAGGCAGCGATCGAAGGTGATTGGTCGGGTTGTATTGCTCCTGTGACGTACAGAAGTGAACTAGTTTCCTCTACAGTGGACAGACTATTGAACCCCTCTTTACGTTTAAAAAAAACTTGTTGAATAGGGTCCAGAAAGTTTGCAAAAGGTTTTACGTCTAAATCCTGGGAAATAGAAAACGCTGCACTGAAAGTGCCGGAATAAAGCCACGGTTTGTTTAACGTTTAGCAGATCTTGGAAAAATCTGTATCCATTTGGTCTTACAACATCTCTGCTTTCAGCCGTTTCATTATACTTAAATGGTTCAATGACTTACAAGAAAACCACTCCAGCTCACACAATAACTAATTTTATCCATCACTCTAGGAATGTGTTTTACTAATTTTAGTGCGTCACATTATTTTCCCTAAAATATGAAAATGTGTCTAATAGTATGTTATCCAATCAGTGAATGATTAATTCATGGTTCTTTTCACTCCTTTTCCACATCTTTTCAAGTGATTTCTTTCTTTCTCCGTTCGACGCTGTGCCACCTCGACTTCAATGACTCACGAAACCACGGTTGAAGGGAGTCTGACAAAACCTCACAGCAAGACACAGCGTCATAGTTGTTTCCTCTAGGAACATTCTGTTGAGCGGTCAGCACTGGAGATCGAGCCGCTCATCGTACCTGATGGAAGGGGTCCTTCCTCATGTTTCGACTCGCCAGCGGCTCATCAAAGGGGAACACCACAGAGTAGTTTTTAGCATATGACTCATGGCTCCTCTCTCTGATCCAGCGTTTGTTGTCCGTCAGCGAGTTGTGGAAACGCCTGAGACAGGAGGGTGGGGAAATCAAAATTAGTGCTCATTAAAAGTCACAATCATTCCGACTTCATTATTATTCTGGTTCCCCGCTGCCCTTTGATAAAATCAGGAGCTCAAAACCATGTTCAGCTCTGCAGAGTAGCACCCAAACCTATGAAAACCTCCTGGGGCAACGGCCAGTGCTCATAACCTTTATGTGTTTTTTAATACAGAACTCGTGTACTGCGATGTACCTGATGTCGTATCCATACATATCCTTTTCAGGTCGACCGTGTATGATCCAGTGAGCCAGCTCTCTACCACAGCCTCCTCCCAGCATCATACCTGACACAGAGAGAGCAGGTGACGACACAGAGACCGTTATGAACAGCATCTCCTAGTCACAATCAGTTCCTTACAGAAACCCCTGCTGCTGAGAAAATTAATTTCATAAAAAAAATTTTTTTTTTAAAAATCCATAAAACACTTGCTGGTTCAAGCTCCTTGAAAATGAGGTGTTAAGAGACATATTTTTGGAAAGATAATCATGCTGTTTCATTACTTTCTGTGTATGGGTAAATTAATTAGTCCAATTTGATTTGAATTGAATTTCGCTAATAAATAAGTTTGAACACGCTGTGAGCACATCTCGAAAACGCCACAGACTTTCTATGTGTTCATGGCAACGCTGTCAAATGCCTGCCATAACATGAGGATTTGCTTCTTTTTTTTATGTCCCTTAATTTTTAATTAAATATGTTCTGGTTCTGGACTAGGATGATAATTTTCACCGAAAACTCTCCTTGTACTTGATAAAATGTCAAACAGAACAAAATATGTCGCCATGGACTGAGAAACTGTGATGCACAAACACTAGCGGGGAAATGAGAGTAGAAAATCTGAACATTGAATATGACCAGAGCAATTTTCGTCCCCTGCCACTGCCTCTATATGTCATATGACCTACAGAGGATTGTTTTGACCTTTCTACCATCATTTGACCCTTGCTCACAGCTGCCCCTGAGCAAGCTGACATCATCCGATGCACGTAATGGCTACGGCAGTCGGTTTATCTCAAACAACTAACACTGGGAGTTCAATAATCCATCCGGTCCCGGAGTGGCTGGCTTAATGAGCTGCTCCCTTTAAGCGACCCCCTTTTTGTTTTGTGTAGCTCATAAAATGCTTTTAGTGTGTGTTTGTGTGTTGTTCTGCACATATATACGTATTACATCAATGTGTAGCATCAGGACCAGTGCGTCCTCGCATCCCCCCCCCCATCCTTCTGCCTCCATCTCTTATCACTTCACCCATTTGCCGGCACTGTCACTCCTAGTCATGCCTGGGTGGACGTTTGAATGGCGGGCAGGATGGGTGGACGGATGGACGCAAAAGTGAACAGACAAGAGGGAGGAGGGTTGGGGGACGCAGATGATGGAGTTCTCCCGAGATGCTGCGGAGACAACCAGCAAGGCGAGGGGGCACAGATAAATGTCACCGGAGATAACCACGCTGATGTGTGAGCGCGTATCTGCGTGTGAACCCTCATGCTCGTGCTTCCACTCGTCTCGTCATCCCCCTTCACCGCCTTCCCACTTCCACCCCGTCCCCGCTATTGGTGTCTCACTCCATCATTGTTTGTCTATGCTGTGCAAACGTTTGTTCCTCTCTATGTCATTATCCTTCACTGCCTCTCCGTCGCTCTCAGATTGTCTTCAGATATTTGCTCTCTCCCCCATCTCTTACAGTGATCTTGCAAATAATTCAAGTGATGCTTTTGAATAGAGGGAGGAAACACACGGGGTTGTGGTTTTTCTTCTCTACCGGAAGCCCAGAAAACACGTGTTCTGTGATTTGTATGTGAAAAGATATTTGGGCATCTTGGTGATAACAGTACTAAATTTGGTGGAAAAAATTGTTTTCATATAAAGGGACATTTTGGAGGATGTGCTTCCCAACCCAATAGTTGCACAGTAACAACCATCATTGTTCTGCCTTTTTATTTTGAAAAAAATGAAAACGCAAAAGGTAAATGACATTTCCCTTTTAAATGACTAAATCTCTACAATTAGGACTCAGACTAGCTCATTGCCATCACGTCTTCCATGTATCTCTGCATCCTCCACTGAACCACAACTGTAATTAGATGAGGTCATGCGGTCCTGTTGCAATTTGTGTCACCTACCATTTGAGCAAAAAGCATCATGCCAGTGAACCCAATGGCTTCCACTGCCTCCATAGAGTACTGCCTTAAATACAGGCAATTTTCTGCGCCCCATAATGAGATGAAAAGACCCAGCTCGCCGTAATACCCGGGAAGGGGCTCATTATTGTGATCATGAGCATGATGGTAATGCAGCTGGGTAAGAGTTGCAGCAGTTAAAAGCAATTAAAATCCATAATCACAATAAGTAAATGTACTCCCAAGTTAGGAGTTCCACGTGTTGGACATGACTCTAAGAATAAGTACCTTAAGGTTACCAGGCAACAAATGTTACTTTTCAACTAAGACGAACTACTGATGGTTTGGGAACCAAAGTGAACACCAGAAAATGAGAGAAGACAACTTCAGGCTTTAAAAAAACTACAGAGCACTATGTGATGGATATTTTAATGTGAATCCGTCAATTTGCACGCTGTGGTTTGTGGATTATTCAATTTATTGCCTTGACTCGAGCCAAATAAGCTGTGAGGGTTCATGTGTGTGCGATGAAGTGGGACATAGAGAGAGGAAAACATAGAGGGATAAAGGACGACATAGGGAAAGGTCACAGGTACCAGGTGTGATATCATATCAGTGACTCGGGGCCCATTTCAATGAGCTTAGTACCAGCATGACACTTCAAAACACAGTCCAGATCACAAGGGCGTGCAGCATTTTACCCCACTCCGTTCAAGAATGAACATGATGAATCATTATTTCCATTACACATGTGTGACCATCTCCAAGGAGTGGTGGTCAGAATGAGTGTCTCATGAAAAAAAAAATTTGATTGGGGACTAAGAAAGCAAGAGAGAAGGCGCTCAAGAACAGCAAGAATTCATCATCAATTTGCAAGGACCTTTCAAAAAAAACCACACTTCTGAAGCAAAAAAAAAGAGGGGTCTTTGTTATTACAAAAGGTCTTTGTGTTATGTGTTAATGTTGAAACCACTGTATGGCACTCGTTAGGAGCACACCTCTCAGCACTTCCCTCGCTATTGTCATAAACACTCGAGAGCTCAACCCCCCGGAGTCATGTGCGGCAAACAGCTTTCCCGCAACCATCTGTTAACGCTGATGGCGATTACTTTGCCCTTTACGCCCCCTCTCTCGCTACGTTTTGCAGATTGCTGAGATGCCCACATTCCTCCCCGTCTAATGTCAGAGGGAGGCGACGGAGTGACCCGGGTTGTTGTCGTGTTCTATGTGTTTTTGTGCGTCCTCGGTGGACTCCAAAGGCACTCCATTATTCATTTGCATGTTGAGAGTGTCCACAGAGATCAGCGAAGGCTGGGTCAGAGTCTAGGAGAAACACTCTTCAGCCATTACCCCTTGCTTCTTTTCTTACCCTTTATTTTTGCCATTTACTTTCTTGGAGGATTCATCTGAACCTTCTAGCTCTAACACTTGACAGTTCCCTCAAGGGAAAGCTGAATGAACCATGGAGTGTTTGAAAGTATACAATGGTCAGAGATATGTATCATTTGTTTTCAGTAAAGTTGACACAGGAGATGTCTTTACACTCCCCCGTCCACCATCATGCATTCTTTATTTCCCCTCCCTTTTATTCTTTTTGTCCTGTCTTCTTTTTTCTCCCCACTACCCCTCCTCCTTTTGATCTTTCTGCCCCGGCAGCACGTACCAGCACTGTTGAAGCCACATCCCAGGAAGAAACCTCTGACCTCCGGGGCTTCTCCCATCAGCGGCTTATGGTCGGCTGTGAATGACTCTGGAAACAAATACGGAGAGAGAAACCTTGTAGGCAACAAATGTAGGACACACAAGCCAAGCACAGAGGTGAAATACTGTAAACGGGGTGACGTTTGTGGCCATAAGGTTATAAAGGGATGGGTTACATAGCTCTGGAGACACTGGCTTTTTGCAGGAGACCTTATCCATTGATTAGGCAGTAAGTTGATAACTTTTGCGGTATTCCAACATGGCATTAAGAGTCTGGAAGATGACCCGCATCCTGGAAGGCCAGTCACTATCTGGAGGTCCAAGGACATGGACTTCTACAAAGAAGGGATCTGTATGCTTGACGTCAGCCGGACCAAGTGTAAGAGTAGGAGATTCTAAATTACACTTTTATTTGGCTCCAGTGACAGAGACAATTTAGGGACACAGTTGAATCTTTATTTTGTGTCATGAAGACATTTAGGGAGTATTCAAATGAATCGAATTTACACTAACTGTAACACTAATTAATCCAGTGTACCAAATACTTAAAATCAATGTTTGCATCTTCGGGTATTAATTAAGTGTGGGAATTTAACAGAGACAGAGTTTGCCATCCTCATGAGGACAAACAGATGGTATTCGTTGTACTCATCATACCTGGATCATGTCTAAGAGTTCTTCTCTATTCAGCTTCCTCTTTCTGAACGTAAACAGTCGAGGATTCGTCGAGCTCACTATGAATATGTATTGATCATAGTGGAGTGATTATGTAAATACAACACTTGAAATGAAACAAAGCCTTGAAGTGAGATTCACAGGTGAAGAGACGGTCTACCACAACAGTTTTATCTCCCCCTGAGCTCCGTCTCTATTGATTACTGACCTTCAAACATTTCTTTCCTTGCCATCGTAGTTTCTCTACATTTCATCACTCCACTTTTACATCTCTGCTTATGTAGTCATCCATCCGTCTTACCTTCTTTCTGTATATCTCTATCAAAGTGTCCAGTTCTCCACTTGTGTTTTTTCTTTACGTCTTTCTCAGATTCCCTTCTCCTTTTCTCTGTTTTCTTCCACCTGTCTATATACATGTAAATGTGTTTTGCATCTGTCACTTGTTTCACACTCTCCAAACAGCCGCATCACAATATGATGACGAAAAATCCAATTCCGGACCAAAACTCTTCAGCCTGCACGGCAACAGATCGGCTCCCTCAACTTGGCGACGAGATATTGCCTGGACAAGTAGTCAGACTTGAACTTATCAAACTATCTCCTCTAAAAACATGACACATAGCCCACTAGTTTAAGTATTCATAAGCAAGGGCAGTGTGGGAGCGGTGAATACGATATTTCACAGATGGATACATTTCACTTTTAAATTAGAATGTGTCCAATTTAAAAAGTGTCATGATCGTTGCTTGTTCCCTGCCGTAATGCATAATGTCATAAGAAATTTACAAGAAGGCCTACAGGATTTGTGTGTGTGTGTGTGTGTGCGTGCGTGCGTGCGTGCGTGTACCTGGTCCACAGACAGTGGACTTGATGCCGGTCTGCTCCAGATTGGGGACTCTGTTAATTGCACCCTCAATATGTTGCGTGAATACATCCCAGTCCAAGTCAAACAAACTGAAGGCAAACTTATCAGACACCTGGGAAAGAAAACACACAAAAAAACATGTGAAACATTTCTTATTACCTGTAACCTTAAAAGCAGAAACATATGCAAGAACTTGGTTTTCTACATCAAGGTTATTCATTTTAAATTATTTTTTACAAATTTCTACAAAAATACTAAGCCTAACCCTGACTTTATGTTTCCTAGTTAATGGTGCATCCTTCTCCAGACTATCAGATCACTTTTTGAATAGATGATGTTTTTGTACATTTTTCAGGGCTCACAATCTTTTTTTTTAAACTGAAAACATAAATTTCAGAAACATATTCTGCTCTGCCTGAGAAAATAGATAAACTACAGTAGATTTTTCTGGGAAGTCTGATGCTGGTGCACCACCTCATAGCAAACCCATCCTGTAAGAGCCGGCATAAGCTACGCTTCCTCACCAGGGAATCAGCATCTGTCAAATCAAACACTTCCCTCTCAGTATTTTGTCCAGGCTTTGATCTGGACCTCTGCAACTCCCCCCTGGTCAGCCGTGCCAAAATTCCACCTTTAGCTCCGACAACTCATCAGCTCCGACCGCCTCGCCTTTAAATATTCTCCCCTCCCACACGAATCTGTCTGACTCAGGTCGCTCAAAAATCTTAAAAGTCCAGCACACCACCTTGTGCTCTGTGCTGCCATTTCATCAGTCACTCATTTCTCCCTATATCCTGGCACTGATCTGATCAACCCGCCTCTCAAACCTGACTCTTCTACATCCGGGATTCTAAATTGCAAAATGCGATTCCCACTTCCCACAAAACGAGACATTCTCTTACTTACAAGTGACTTCTATTAGGAGTCACTATGGACGTATCCCTCTGAATAACAGCCTCCGCTCCCCCTAAAATGCTTAATATGTTAAATAAAAGCAATTCATCAAGTTAGAAGTCTGAGGAGCTGATGGCATACAGAAAGGACTTCCTGTGGCTGTACAATTAACGCCAACGGGGACACTTTCAGTTTTGATTAAGACTTCAACGTCACATGGACGTCCAAGCTGATGGTAGCTGCTTTCATGTGAACAAAGGAGTCTGCTTTAACGCCAAGCGCCGACACAGGAGTTTCTGAGGAGCACTGCCCTTTGTCCTCGACGCCACACTTCCCTAAATCCCTCCCAAGCCATCGATCCTGCTCATCTTCACTCGGCAGGCTTCCTCTATTCTCTCCGTCGGCCCGCTAATTCTCCTTTTCTGTATCTCCCCTTTCTTCCTCCATCCGCCTCAAGACATCAAAGCAACACTCAGCTGCAGAATGAGAACAAAAGGAGCTGCTTCTGCACAAAGAGATCCTCTACAGTGCAGACAGGGAAGGCAGCCATGCGGGAAGACGGAAAAAGTCGTCAAGTCACTCCGAGAAGACAGGAAGATATTATCGGTGTCCTGCAAAAAACCCTGTGTCTCCTCGTACAGAAATTGAAACTAAATATATTCATTAAATTATAGCAACATTATCTGGACTAGGCCACCTTATTTTTTTTCTATTATAGTCACGTTTTTTTGATATCGATAGAATCCTTTGCTCCTGCGCATGAATGGGTTGAAAAGATAGTAATCTTTACTTGTGAATATTATCGGTCCACGGTGCATTTGCTTCTAAGAGCAAAGATTTGAAGGAATAAAATCAGACAGGAACGACTGAGGAGATAAGAAATATATAGGCCTACCCCAGGGAGCAGGACAGGAAACCTGTCAGCCCAGTTAACAAACTAAAAAGCTTGTCCTTGAGAGAAAGTACACTTCCATTAGGACTGCGACCACCCGTTGATTCAAAGCCTTTTATAAAGATCAATCTCCAAAACAAACCGCGCCTATAAAGAGTCAGTCTGCCCGTAGAGTTGCTTTTTTCATATTTTGCCAAAGGACAGTTTGAATGATTTGTTTTCACAGCCACTTGTTATTTCAGTCTTTTACAGGGATGATTTGGTTTTAACGTTCCGATAGTTATTGTGTATTTATGATGGTCACTGCCTTAATGGGGCAAAAGTAGTGTCCAGTCTTCTGTTATTATCTTGAACACAAAAAAGATAGCAGAGTTCAAATGTAAGGTCTGTGGGTGTCAACACATTCTGCTGCCTATTGGAAATTTAATATCTATTGTGAAGGTAATAAGACACATTGATTCACCGAAGATGACAACACAATACTATTTTCGATAACTTCCACTAAAAAGCATCTTTATGAACAAACTAACTTTTCTAATGTGTTATTTTACCTTTACACAAATCGTGGAAGAGCTTTCAGTAGTTAATACTCTTCATGTGTAAGTCAGTTTCAGACCATGCATTTATTTTTGTAGCCCACAGCTCTAGTCTTCATGCTAAGCTAATTAAAACACATTGTGAATCAATCTCCATACTCGGCTGCAAATTGTTCAACATTTTGGGAAATGTGCTTATTTTCTTTCTTGCCAAAAGTTAGATTTGAGGACTGATGCCGATCTCCCTTCGTACGGAAAACATGACGCTACGACCAGCAGACGCATGTTACCTTAGCGCAAAGGCCGGAAAGAGCGGGAAACGGTTAGCCTGGCCCTGTCAAAAGGTGACAGCCAGTAAAAGCCACAAGCTGTCGTTAAAACATTTCAGTTTCAAACCAGCGAGATAAAAACGTGTTAATTCCTGATCTTCAGTGGTGCCACCGTATTTTACAGGATGCTAAATTAAGTGTAAGGAAGGCTTACTGTTGACTTCCTGTCTGTAAGCTAAGCTAGCTGCCTGGTTACGCTATCAATTCTTGTCATCCAACTCTTGGCAAGGATGCAAAAAGTAAATTTCCTAAATGTCAAACTTTTCCTTTATGGATGGTGCCTTTGGCTGATAGCGCTTTTATGTCTTTACTTCAACAAAGTTTTGAATGCAGGACATTTACTTATAATTGAGTCATTCGAGATGATGATATTGGCACTCGCGCACAAATACTTCCTTCCACATGCACGGCCTTACGAGTCCCGTGTGACCTCCGCGATAATACAGCAGTAAATTAAGACAAGCAAAGAAAAAACGGGGTAAAAAATAACGATGAGGTCAAAATGACAGAGAGAACGAAAAGTATATCAACAGCATTAAAGTTTATTCAGCTACTAATGAGGTATTTGACTTTATGTGGAACAAGACAGCCGAGTCACACACGGGAGTCAATACGGGAGGTTTCAGGGTCCCGATAGCGAGATGGTCAATCATTGGTTAATACTCCGGCTTACCTCGTCCCAGAAGATGGGGTTCTGTTCGTAGCCACCCACAGACAGGGCGTCACCTTGGAGCCGCAGGTACACCGACGCATCGTGGTCCCTGACATTCGGCATGTTCTGCAAAGAAGTGAGAGTGGAAGCGTCACAACATGAATTTGGTCCAAACTTATTCTGTTGCGGTTGTTCAACGAGATAAGGATAATTGGATTTTCACTTTGAGGTTTTTTTTTCCGTTTATCAATTAATTGTTTGTCAGTCGTAATGACAAAAAGAGCCTGAATCTTTATCGTAAATTGTGTTGTGTGTTTGATTACTAAACTACTACAACTACTTAACATGAATTCATGATGACAAATAACAAAGAAAGACTCACAACGTATCTGCCATACCACCACCGAATGGTTTTTGTTTTTTTAAACAAGATGCTAAAATATAGGTATTAGTACAATTAAGTCACGAAATAAAATTGCTAGGAAATAAAAATACCATGGTATATACCTTAAAAAGCGGATTTTCTTATTATATCACGCAGATTCTCATTTGGTATTCAGCGCTGCTTGGTGCAGTGCATACAATACAGGACATAACAGCCGTTCAAATCAACAGCACCAGTGGCACATACCATTACATACCTTAACAAACCATAGCTTTTCTTTATGTATGGTATCGCTGCAACTGACAAACCATGAAATCCTCTTTCAAAAAACACAACAGGGGGAAACATTCACCATCTTGTATCCCGGCAGATATTCTAGTACAAGTGTCCAATGAAATCTTTCCACTTTGAGGATGTTGGGCCATATGTATTCACTCTGTTGCGAGTTCTTTTCAGTGTCAACTGGCTCTGGGTGCAAAACCCAAAATACCAGCGAAACAGGCTGACATTTGGAAAACGGCTGACCACATTTCATAATAGCGAACCTGCCCCTTCTCCTTCCTCACTCTTCTGTGTGGAGTACAGCCAGGCAGCTTCCTCCATGTGATCAATAGTGAGCACTGCAGCACATTCTGTCCTTCATCTTCTCACGCCGATGAAAACAAACATCAATTACGATCACCAAAACCCGCTATGTAGGGGTTTTTTTTTTTTTTTTATCGAAAGCCACCACATACATTCACAGCAGTCAGCATGAAATATTTGATTTGAAGTTGTACAGCACGGTGGGAACATATTTCCTCATGGCAGCCCAGTGTGTCATTTTGTGTGTGGGCTCTGTCAGTGTACATGATGTAGCAGTAATGCTGGTTAAGCTGCTCTTAAACTACATAACACAGGGAAGCTCTGACAGCCTGTCTAAAACCACCAGCCTCGAGGGATGAGCACTGTTTCGCATGTGTACACTAAATACACACAAGACTCACAGTCACAGAGTTACAGTGGACCATGTGCACGAGCCATGTGCAGTGCATACAGATGTCCCACCCCCAAATACATACACATTGCTGATATTTATGTCCACAAACATGTCAATCTTCCTTTATCTCTCACACAAACAAGCAAACACACCTCATTCCAACACAAACACACACACACACAGGCACACACTTCTAGTCTTGGACATCATAGGCTTAAATCTGTGTGGTCATAGTGCCCCCTGTTGGTCAGTTAAAGGTATTTCATTCTGTCTCCAAGAGGAATTAAATGAACAATCAAATCCAAATTGCAATAACACAGTCTACGAGGACTGACTGAATAGAATACAATAGAATACAATAGCATAGAACTTCAATGTCCACCAGAGTGAAAAATAGTCTTTGGCTTACCAAAGACTATCTTCCCGCAGGTAACCTGGAAAACCAAGTAACATAGAAATAGATGTGGCAACAAGATGCCACTGAGTCAAAAGTGTAGAGTACATTAATGTAAATAAATAGTTAAAGACAGAATACTGCAGACAAATTATAAAATATTTTAAACATAAGATACAGTGGAAAAAAGATATGTACCTCAGTGTACCTCAAATGCTGACGGCACTTGGAATAAAAGCCTTATTTAAAATATCTTGTTTGCCAAAAAACAGCCTAAAGTGACCCTGGCAGTTGATAGTCTCACAATGAGAAAACAAAGGATGAGAACTGTCTGTCAGGATGCTTAAGGCCGTGTCTCTTGTCCCGGCAGTGCACAGCGCACTCACTTTCAAATGTCAACAATTCTGGCCAGTGTAATCCTCAGCCTGCAGTTTAAGTGACCGAAACCCTGAAGTCAAGTGGGCTGTTAAGACCTTCTTAATTGGGCTTGTTCCGTCCAAAACTGACTGACTCAATTGGAAAATGTTAAGTCGTCTCAGAAGATGGAAGCCATTGTGTTGTGCATTTCACAAAAACAACAACTAGCATTCTCAGAAATATGTCCTACGACAACTGTCACAAGGCAACAGAGAGAAAGTGTCATTACACATAGTGCATACATTCATACAAATCATAACCTTATAGGATGATAAATGAAGGTGTATTTTATTAAGGACAATGGTTGATTTTAATTTTAGCATAATATATATGCCTCTAACCACAATCAAGCTGTTTAGATGTGACAGGTGGCGGTCCTACCTGTATGCCTTCAATTCTCTCCGTCACCACATAAGCATGATGCATCGCTACGAGAGGCACCCTGACTCCGGCCATTTCCCCCAGCTTGGTGGCCCACACACCTGCACGTAGCAATCAGACGAAAAAGTCCAAAGTCACACCACGCTGCATCCAAAAATTTCCTGTGAGAATATATAGCGTTCGTACAACGATTTTCTTCTTGTTGTCGTTGTGGGAGGATTATCTCACCTGCACAGTTCACCACACAAGGCGTTTCAATTGTCCCGTGGGGGGTCTCCACTGCCCTCACCCTCTTCACCCCGAGGTCATCTGCGCGCACGGTAATACCAGTCACGGGGCAGTTCTCGATCACCTGATTTAAAGGGGGGACAGTGCGGAGTTGTTCACATGGAACACGAAGATACCGTGTTTGGGCTGCAAAAAGGCTTGCCCAATAGAAATATGTAAAACCTACTTTTCTCTCTCTCAATTTTTAATCTTAAATGTCCTTTTATGCAAAGCCACTTGGAATACATTTTATTAGTGGAAGTGTATGTTTTGTGCTGATTTTGCGTTCAAGATAATAACAGAAGACTGGACCTTACTTTTGCTCCATTAAAGGCAGTGACCATCATAAATACACAAGTCATAAGTGGACTACAGATAAGTTAAACAGCAAGTACAGTCTGTCTCTTTGAAACAGGAATTAAAGTGTAGCTATGCACAAGATTATCACACGGTTATCTTCACTTGATTCCCCTGTTCAGATAACAGTACTGTTATGTCACACACACCAAAGAAACAGACAGCAGCTCAGCAAACTTCCCAACTTGTCTGAGTGTCGGCTAGAAAATCAGACTGTTGTACAAATTTGCATGAATAACATGCAAAGAAAACAAAACAAAGAACGACAAAAATGCCAGACAATTAGCACACCGTAACAAGATGTAGAATGCAAAGAAAAGAATGCGATGCTGAAATTTGGGGGAAAAAACAAATTACCGAACCATAATGTAATGAATCAAAATACGCGAGTATATGCCAGACTGACATCGACTTCATAATATATGATGTGTGTTCATGGTCCAACAAAAAAAACAACCAGTGAGCACTTCAGTACACATTACCTTGGCTCCCCTGGCGGAGGCAGCCCTGCTCAGCGTGGTGCAGGTGCCTGCTGGGTCCATGGTGCCGTCTTTTGGTACATACAGGGTTCCATACAGATCATCGACGTTCATCAGAGGATACAGGTCCTTGGTCTCGGCAGGTGACAGCACGTGGGACTCAATACCATAAACTTTACCCAGCTGGGAAGAAGAGGATATGACAGGATTTAGTGGTTTGTGGTCTCGCGTTTAAAGTCACTGTGGGAAGTTAATTTTAAAATTAAATAAGTTCTGATATGAAAATCTTTCAGGACTTTATTAACATTTAAAACACGTCTTTGTCTTTTCTGACCCTAACATGATAATGGATCGATGCCTCATACTCTCCCAAGAAAAATTTGAATGCAGTTAAAACCGATTTCCATTTCCAAAAGAAAAAAAGAAAAAAACATCTACCCCCAAAAACTTTTCATGATTCTCTGCAGCCAGCTTTGCACTTTGGTTCTGAACATCACAACTTTACTGCAGCTGCTGCCCCCGAGATACCAGAAGGGAATCATTGACAACGTGGAGAACTATTGATTTCTTTATTCAAATAAATACTGAAACAAATTTGAAAATTATTCTAATCTCAAGCAGAACAAAGTTTCCGCAGTGGATCTGTGCATCAAAATGGGAATCGGCTAAATGGCTGTAATTCAAGCCCCCATCAAAGTTTTAACTATTTTCATGATTTTTGTAACTTGAAAGTTGCTTCACAGCAAAAAATTTGAAGAAAACTACATGTATTATCGGTCCCACTGTGAATCAGCTGCAGGATGTTTTGAGTTACAGTCACTGAGCATCTTATTGTTAGTTTATTCATGAATGAGAATGGTTAATCTGCTTTTTCCATGGCCGAATCAGTTTTATATCTTGCCTTAGTTTGGTTAAGTTCGAAGTGAACTTTGAACGTGCAACCCACATAATTAAGGTAAACAAAACCGGTTCTCCTCATGTGCCGTACTGACGCTCAAATATTAATTTTACATTTTGAAGCCCTGGGGTGTGGCAACAGAAGATGAAGATCAGTTTCAGTTCTTAAAAACACTACAGTGGGTGGGCCTGTGGAGTAGGCACACATGTACAAAAGTCCACCACTGCACGAGCCAAATGTTGTGTCCCACGATATCCCCAAATGCCGCTATCATTTCCCCATGATGGCCAAAACAAAGCCTTTTCCAATTCTTACCGACATGAGGCGCTTGTACTCGTCCAGTCTCTGCTTGTTGGAGGCAATGAAGAGTCCCCCATTCTGGATCCAGCCCGTGTGGAGACCCGTCTCCTCTTCCAGGTCTTTGCTGATCACGTTCCTGGTGTGGGCCAAGAGCTCCACCTCAACATCGCTGGGACGGAGCTGCCACAGCAGGCCTGGTGAAAAGACACGACACCGGCCGGTGTAAGAGAAATTCCTTAGACGACAACGCCAGTTGTCGTAATGTGAACACACATGCGGGTGAACATTCAGTAGACGTAGTGCAAATACGATCGACACGAGTTGAAACAGATTCATTATAAAATGATAAGAGAATATTTGGATGCTCAACATTTCAGCATGCATTACTTCAGGTAAACAATTGCCTGACACCTGCCCATACGCTCGTAGTTTGTTACCTGCCGTGTGCCAGGTGGTGCCAGCAGTCAGCCTGTCTCGCTCCAGCAGAACTACGTTGGTCAGACCCATTTTAGCCAGGTGGTAGACGGTCTGACAGCCTAGACTGCCTCCTCCGATCACCACCACGTCGGCTGATCTGAGGGCAGATGGCAGAGAACGACAGGTTGAGCTGACGACATGACTTCCAAGGTGGGATGAGGACGACGCCGCTTGGAAGTTCAAATTTCACGGAATCAAATCAACTCAAAACTGCATTTTTAAATTCAGTAGATGGATGATATCACTACTTGCATCCATAGCTGGCATTAATTTAAACCTAATCTCTGTTTTATTTCAGAGCTTTTCTAAAGCTGCAAGATCCGCAGAGCACCTACGATCTGTTCAGCCATCATGACCATTATCCCTCCATCGACTGGTCCATTATCATAACCACGTATTGATCCGTAACTTTACCTCCGCTCTGTACATAATCATCATCCAGAAAGATATAAGAAAACCCTAATAGATGCTGATGTCACAGATGATACGGTAAAGCACTCCTTCCGTCCATCCACTGAGCGAACCTGGGCAGAGGTTTAGTGGGTCCGGAGGTAACTCCGTCCTCCTGTTTGAGTGTCGTCTCGTAGGGAACACTTTTCTCCTGGGTGGGCGTTGAGCTGTAGGACCGAGCGCTCGTCCGGCACAAGGGAGAGAGGGGGGGGCGCACCGCCGACGCCACGCGCCGGACTGCACTCCCCAGGAAGGCCATGGTCAACCTGTGGACAGTCAAGAGGACACAGGGGGACAGTGGGACACTGCTAAAGCAAAGTGCAGTATACAGCTCATCTGCTTGTTCGGTTTCAGGTGACTTCAGGTACACTTACACCACATGGAATTGTGCATGTTGTTTTATTTTCAATAAGGCAGAAAGTAGAGCTGCAACAGTTAATCGATTAATCAATTTGTAATCGACTACTTAATGAATTGGCGACTACTTTGACAATCGATTAATCGGTTCAAGTATTTATTTTCATTCTTACAGTCAACATTCTCTGATTTGGTTTTATTTAAGACTGTGGAACTACAAGTTCCAGTCAGTATTTCTACCAGCAGCTTCACAAGTCTGCTGCATGTTGCAATATATTACTTAAGCTGCCACTTTAACGTGGTAACTGATGCTTCCTCAGCCACAGCAATGGTATTTGCAGAGGGATCAAATCAGTGCACTGAGTCAGATGTTAAAACACTTTGGACTGATACTTAGGTCTGCACACGTCGGGCCCTTTCACCGACGTGTAGTGGAAACTTCAGCTCGGAGACAAACTTCGTGTGAGTCGTGCACAAACAAACTGATTGTGCTTCCATCGCCACACACACACACACACACACACACACACACACACCGCTGCACTGCGACGTGTCCCACAGAAGCCAGCGTGGGAGGGAGTAAACAACAGCGTGCACAAACTGAGTAGCACGCGCCGACGCTCGCTGCCGGGCACTTGAACGCAACGCACCAAAATAAAAAACGCCGGGAGTCGCCGCAGGAAGCAACGTGGCATCAAACGCAGCACGTGATCTCTCTCTCTCTCTCTCTCTCTCTCTCTCTCTCTCTCTCTCTCTCTCTCACACACAAACAAGTATCCTGCAAAGACGACTCGTGCAGCAGGTTCGTTGCATGAAAGTGGTTTGGTGGGTTGTTTTTTTCCCCCACATGCACACTCACCCTCGGTTCCTTCCTGCTGCCACAGACTGTCCCCGGATTCACTCGAGACGAGATATATGAAGGGAGGATGGGGGGGGGGGGGGGCACAGTTTGCAGAAAGTATTTAGAGAGAGAGAGAGACTTTTTTTGAGCTGCAGACGAAGCTCCAGTCTTCGGTCCTCCTCCTCCTCCCACTGCTGCTGTACCGAGGAGCAGTGCACACACTGTGCTGCAGAGAGGAGGCGTGAGGGACTCCGAGGGAGGGCGGGTCGTTGGTCACGAACTAGGTCATTCAGGCAGAAGCTGTGACACAACTCCTGAGTGTCTTGAAAAAAACAGGACATTCCAGTTTGCTTATTAATCAGACTGTGCAGTAAGTAAATAGAAAAGTGTGGGCTGTTTGTGGAAAGAAATGTCTCTACAAAAATGTAATATATATTTATATATAAATGTATATATATATGTAGCTATAGCATCCACCAGTATTTACTTGTTAATACTAATTTAGTATTAAATAATATTATTTGTATTAACTAATACTAATATTTATTTGCTGGTTAAGGCTGCACATGTTTTTTTTTAATACCTATATTTTCATCTGTAATATTTCACATGTAACTCTGGGGTAAGTGTGTATGTGTGTGTGTGTGTGTGTGTGTGTGTAGGGGTATGTCAGGGTAACAGCTGCTACAAACTCTGAAGTCCTCAAGGTCCAGAGACCAATTATGCATGTGTGGGGTGTGTGTGTGTGTGTGTGTGTGTGTGTGTGTGTGTGTGTGTGTGTGTGTGTGTGTGTGTGTGTGTGTGTGTGTGTGTGTGTGTGTGTGTGTGTGTGTGTGTGAGAAAGCGAGATCTTGGGAATATGGTGCACAGAAGAGGAGACTCAACATTATGAAACCTTACGCTCGGCGCCTCATGCAGTTTCTCAGTTTGCCAAGTTGACCTCATGTAACTCCACCTCTAAACTCTAAACCAGCAGCCAATAATGTGTCGAGTTCATGTTCCCTCCTGTGACAGCGCCTGTCCAGTTACTTCAAACTGCCTGAAACTGGACAGGACAGGCTGAATCTGCAGTAACCCTTGAACTTTGCCGCCCACTTCTCCACGTGGTTAAATAACAGTTTCTTAAGTGTGGCATGTGGATCTTAACATGCATGCACATTTGTGTGAGTGTCTGTGCTCTGCTTTTTATCGTTAGCTATGCGTCAGTCATTAGGTTCGTTAAGGTTGTTTTGTTCGAGAGAAATAAGGTCACATAAACAGTCTGGATGACTGACTGTATGTGCAGACAGCTGTGGTTATGCCTACGGGTAAATTTGTGCGCTTAAAGCCGTGTATCAAATTTCTGTGGTGACAGAGAAGGAATGAAGTCAACCACTGAAATATGGCTCATGCAGATGGATTGGTCAAATGAATCTATACATAAAAACGAAATGTATTAAAGAAATCTCTCAAGTGAAATCTCTTTCACAAATTCCAGGGAACATGAGCCATCTGGTTCTTGCGTGACAAATTATATTCTGCCCTCTTGTGGTGGATTTTGGTCAGTACAACACAATAGAATAGAATAGAATAGAAATTTATTATCCACCCAAGTGGAAAATTGTCTTCGGACCTTCTTGAAAAAAACAAGCAACAACATGAAGACAGACAGTCATAAAAAATAAAGTAACAATGGCAGAGACAGAATCCTAAAAACAAGAAACAACATGAAATCAACAATGAGCATGATTTTTGTAGTACTTATTTCACTCATATGGCTGCATACTTCTCTGGCCATCAAAAGTTTGGCTTGTTAATTCACAATACCCATAATAATATTCATATAATGAAAAAAAAATGTGTAAAACTATTTTTTTTATTAACATTCGAAAAGTTTGCTGTACAGTTATTCTCACATCCTGTTAGGATATATAACATCTGAGTAAAAAATGTATTGCTCAAAGATATTTGGAGGGAGATGCTTTTGGTAGAAAAAAGCCATTGCACTTTGATTGCATGTTGCCCATCATGTTTTTTGACTCGTCTGTCGACCACATGAAGAAAGACTCGACAAATAAATAAAGAAATATGCAGGAAAGCCAACACGCTTAATTACAGGAAATGAGCACATGAAATCCGACCATTGTAAATGCAAAAACATGAAGTTGCTCAATCATTGTAATTTGATTCAAGGAGGGACGTCAGGATGATATTGCACCCTTGTTTAAAGTGTCGACACATTCCGAGATTGAAAGGGATCCCGGTGATGCTACAAATTCATCAATACGTGTTTTAATATGTCTCATTAATATCTGCATGATACACGTGGGGTAATTTATGCATATTTTTTAAATTCAAGATGGAGCACGGGAAGGTATGTGGATCTAGAATAAAAAATCGAGATGAACCTAAGCTATTTGAAGTTCACACCTTGACATGTTGCACCTATTTTGTACTAATATCTGAAATTTCAAAGAATGAGTTTGCTTATTTTTTCCAGAACAGAAGTAATAGTGCGAAAATAGAGTGTAACATTTTCCCGCTGACATTTTTATCAAGCCTGAAATTACATACAGGCATTTCGTTTCCAGTTAAGTGTTGAAATATTAAAGGTTAAACTAAGAAATTTCAGAGACACTGACGGTAAACTCTACTCTCTCTGGCAGCCAAACATATAAATAAAATGAATTTGACTGTTATATTTTGCAAAGTGAATAAATATAAAAATGTTCATAAAAAAAACATAAAAATATTCAAACACAAAAACGGAGTAGAAAAAAGTCATATAAGCCAAATAAGTTCTAGTAATGAAAAACATTTTTTAAAAGCTTAAATTGTTCAAATGCGAAAACATTCAATATGTTAGTTTTATGAACCTTATACTACCTGCATATAGTCTGGTGCAGTCTCTTACTGTACCTACATCAGTTTCAAAACTGTTCATGAAATATTAATCAGGGTCTGTCTAAGTTTGCGTTAGATAAAACTGTATCTCTTGAGTCCCAAATGGAAGATATGCACAAATGGAGAAATGGGAAAACAGACAGATATCAGATACCAAAAAAATAAGAAGTAATATCAATAACAATATCAGACTTTTGTCCAGACTTGCCAGGAGTTGTGAACAGTGCAGCTACGGGAGCCTCAGTCCGGGATCCTGGTAAAGCCGTCTCTCCGGTTTCCTTTTAAAAGGGCTCTGTAATTAATTAGCATTATGAACATGCGATCATCAGAAGAGGGATACATTCAAACAATTATATCAGCCATACAAACTGTATAAACTCTCAGAATATTAAAGATGAATAAAGACTAGACAAAAAATCTAAAGGGTGGATTGTTCCGAGAAAAATCGGTTGTGCGAGTTGAAGCATCTGAATTGCAAAGAGGCATATTGTTTTATATTTCTTCAAACAGTCTCAACGAACACTGCCCCTAATATTGTTTCCCACAAAGAAAAATCATCTCGTGCCATACGCTTGCAAAACATGCTTTGAAAAAAAAAGTCTGAGTGCAGTTCCTCTTCTCAGAAACTGTCTCCATGACCTCCGTGGCCTTTTGCTGGTTCTGCACAGCTACGTTGGCGCCGCGCTAAAGTTCATCCCTGTAGGAAACCGACAGCATCTCGGACGGCGGCGCAGACCCCTTCAGGGTCTTGTGGGAACCCCTCCAGTCGGTGCGTACTGCGTCATCGTCCCACAGAGTGGACGTCTCCGTGTCGCTCACCCACTCGGGATCCCCGGCGTAGTGACACGGCTGGACCAGGAGGGGGTGTGTACTGAAGGCTCGCAGGTTTCTGTTGGGGAAATGGGACTTGTAGTCCTCACTGCAGAGAGAGAGAGAGAGAGAGAGAGAGAGAGAGAGAGAGAGAGAGAGAGAGAGAGAGAGAGAGAGAGAGAGAGAGAGAGAGAGAGAGAGAGAGAGAGAGAGAGAGAGAGAGAGAGAGAGAGGTGAAAGGCAATCACATGGATGTGGTTTGATTCCTTTGAGACTTTAAAACCTCTATGATGTCACAATAAAAGAATAGAACTCCTCATAACAACATGGAAACTGCAGAGATTAAATATTAGTGAACTTTCAGTAATTTTTTCTACAGTTCAGTTCATATCTGTGTTATTTTGGACCTGAATCGGAAAATACACGCGTCTCACAGAGGCTGATTTTCAGTTACTCCCGGACATGAAGGGCGACAGCCGGACCAATGTGTGGTCGTTGTGCATTCTTAGCCGACCAGTCAAGCATATCGAATTAGAATCACAGAGGTGAGAGAGGGAGAAAGAGAAAGAGAGAATAGAGGGTTGGCACTAAGCCAGTTTTCCACACATGATGAAGCATGCAGCCACTGCCAAGCCTTCTGCTTTGCAGGCCCTTCAGCCCAAGGTCCATTGCATCTCTTACAGTCAGCGCCTCATGTGTGTCTCATTTACTCTGCTCAATCATCGCCGTGGGATGGTGGGAAAAGATTGAGGAGTGCGGTTAGTGCCAATGTCCGGGATACGAAGCGTTAGAAATATGGGGACAGTCGCATTGACATGCCGCCGTTGGATTAGTTTGGATCAGAAATGTTTCGAAAGAGTCACTAATGCAACGCAACAATTTCTTTGTGATAAACCAGAATTCAAACAATAGATACATGCCAAATGTGAAACCATCCGGCTGAAGGGGTTATGATATAGTGAGACTGCTGCAAGGAGTTAAATGCTGTTGCTGACAACTTAACTAGTTTTTTTTTTTATTAGACAACATGACGGAAGAGAAACAAGGTAGTTAAATACCAACTCAGCAAGGTGCAAATAGAGTCAACGCTGACATTCCAATGCTCAGCAGGTGTAATGTTTGGCACGCGTGGCCTCAGTGTAGCGCGTTGGCATGCTCACGTTTGTTTATTACCGCTAAACTTAACGTACAGCTGTGGCTGAAGGGAATGTGAGTGACGGGTCGTCCACTAACCAAGGCCGGTGGTTCGACCCCTGGGTCCTCCGCACCGCATGCCAAAGTGTCCTTGGGCAAGACACTAAACCCTTAATTGCCACTGACGGCTGTGCGGGCAGTGTATAGAAGCGCTGTATGAATATGTATGTGAAAGGGTGAATGTGACTTTTACTGTAGAGCACTTTGAGCGGTCGATAAGACGATTTGACCTTAAGTTATGTAGGTATTTGATCATGAACCAAGGTTTTGTGTTTTATTATATGTAGACCGGATGCTGGTGCTAAATCCAATTGAAGGAGATAATTAAAAATGTATTAAAATTCACAAAGATGCGGACATTACTATGTAGATGTACCAAATTTTGAGACATTTAATTACATAACAAAAATGGAAACCTCATGGTGGCGGCACGAGCTACATGGCTAAACATGTTACACACAAATCTATGGCCACAGGTCTGCCACAAACATCTGAATCCCATGTGGCTGTTAAAGTCTATCTGGCATAATGTGTTCCCGAAAAAGTGCACATCCATATTGCCCCAAAGCCAGACCATCAATCACAGAGAGAGAGACACAGAGAGAGAGAGATCCAGCCAAGAAACCTGTATACCATAAAAAGAAAAATGTCTTGAAAGAATAAAGATTTATTTTTAAAATGTGGTTTCTTGATTTAGCTCGAAAAGCACAACATATTACGCCGACAATAATAGAGATTATGGCCCAACTTGACCTTCTTTTAAAAAGAAACCACAGGTTTTATAACTCCATGAAAGCTACGTTAAATATATGGCGTGCATACAAGTCTAGGCAGCTATAGGGAATGTTTGCAGCAATTCTGAGGTTTGTTTGAACTTTATACGTCTGGCAGCAGAAGAATGCTGAAAGACCAGTTTTAGAAATCACCGATTGTGAATATGATTTTTCTAAGTTTATCATTTCACAAAATATCCATCAAGACAAAAGATTAAAACAAGAAATTGTAAGCGGTGTCTATGCATAAGTACAAGGAATGAGCACATTTCTGCCGGCGGGCTCAGTGCTGTTGTCATACATACTTGGGATGTTTGTCATACATGATGGGGAGGAACTCATCGACAGGCAGCATCTTGGAAAGCGGCTCAGCGTTGAGCAGCTTTTGGGCTCCCTGTAGGGAGATGGCATACGACAGGGTCCAGTACGAGTAGCCCGCCAACACCAAGTTATGAACGTTCTCCACCGCCTCTTCGTTGCCAGGATTCACCTGCTTCCTGCCAAAATATCTGTAGCACCATAAAACCCGGATGAGGGGAAAAAAAGAAGACGAAGAGGGTAAAGAAGAAGGAGCAATGGAGCAATGTCCAAAACAACTGAGTTCTGAAATGTGTTGCAGTTTTGTTTGTTCTTGGCTGGAAACCTTTGTTTATTTTTTTCATTTTTTTTTTCATTGCAGCATTTGTTCTGCACATGTCTGTCAGAGAACACAAACACACTGAAAAGAAGCTGGACCACTTCCCTCTCTCAGGACTTCAGAATCCAGACGTTCAATGACTGAAATCCTTCATCCGGTCAAAGAGCAACATCTCAAAAGTTTATCATTAAAAACTTGGCTTTAAAATAAAATAGAGTATATATACAGTACAACACATCTAGTTATATTTTAGATAATTATATCCGTATAACTGCCAATTAGCTGTGAGTGATGTGCATTGCATTCCCGAGTGGGGATTTGTTTGACCCCTGCTGGTTGCATTCTACTGAAGACACCATATTAATTGCGCCCAACTTCACCCATCCCCAATCCCTGGTTAAATCAGGAAGCATGAGAATAAAGCACGTCTTACATGATGTCCCAATCCAGCTCCACCTGCTCCACCTCCTCCATCAGCCTGAGGACGCGTCGCTTGAAGTTGGCCTGGAAACGGACGTCGTCCTCAAGAACGAGCGCTTTGTCCATCTGCACGTCCACCATCTGAGGAGGGCAGAGGATTTTCCGTCTTTAGAATTGAGTTTTTTATTTACCTGTAACTTATTCAAAATGCCACACATTGCAGTAAATTGCATTTGGACGATTTTGTAAATTGATTGAACAGGTTTGATATTTGGTTCAGATCTGGAATAATCCTACTTCACCCCGAGCCGACAACAGCGTGCCATTATTTGTCCTGTTGATTCTATCGTTCTCCACAAAACCACCGTCATGTATGACGCGCGTGTCCTCTCACCTCCTTCCAGATGAAGTAGTGGCTGAGGAAGCAGCCAACTTCTCCTTTAGTCAGGGTGCGACCGGAGAACGGGTCGTAGTAGCCTGGCAGCAGGTCAACACCCAGGATCTTAATGTCACTGCTGTTCAGTGCACTGCACATACACAAATACATCTATTACATTTTCATTATTTCATGATGGGAGTTTAAATGAACCATGAACCTACAGGAAATACAATAATCATGAGCTGATATACCTAACAGTCCATATTCTTACCATTCTCAAATACACATTTCCTCCCAGTATCTGCTCTTTAGGTATTGATTTTCCTCCTTTTCTTGTGGAGAAACTCAAAACACACTTTCCATCTATGCCAGCTCGGTGTTGTCACCGGATCGAGTGCTGCACTTACTTTCCGTCCACGGCATCCACCACCTTGACATCAATCTCCAGCTCGTTCAGAGAGAACAGCATCCGGTCTCGGCGGTCGAGGCGGCGCCGCAGATTTATCAGATATATCTGAGACGGGGGAGGACAAATTGACATTAAACTTTGCAACCTGCGAGGCTATTCTGTGCTTATTAAAACTCCACAAAAACCACGGACAACTTTTCAGTAGTAACACACTGGAGAGAAATCCCTTTATGCTCTCGTCATTACAAAGGGAATATAAAAAAAATGTCAAAAGCCGATGTCAAGGGGCTCAATCGCAGAATTTGGATTAATATCATCTATTCATTTTAAAAAAGAGAGTTTATTTACATAATGATTGCGCTAAAAATATATCTATTTTACCTCATCGAAGCCCATGAGGTCTCTCTGTTTGATCAACGTGTGGACAAAGCGAGAGGGGTGCATGGGAGGGCCATCAACTAGTCAGAAGGAAAGAACAAATTATTAAAATAAAGCTGAAGCCACACAAAAAAAAAGACAAGGCTGTCAAGACAAGGATTGAGAATACTTACTTTTCATACTTTTACTTTTTTTTAACCCTCTGTCCAGTTTATCAATACGAAAACAAAAAGTGAATTCAGTCAGCTCTTACTCATGGACTCCAGGTGGACGTGAACAAAGTTGAGGCGGTCGTCCTCCAAGGTGTGGTGGGGACTGGACGGCACGTTCAGGAAGCCGTAGCGCTCCTTGTTACACAGGTACATCTGTATCTCTGAGGGGCAACGAAGACGGATCGACATATAAATCGATGAATAGACGAGTCGTTACTGTAGTCTTCAAGAACACAGCTACAAGCAGTCACGGACCTGCAGCTCGACAGGAGAAGGCGAACACGATGATGTCGTCGTAGGGCCACGAGTAGTCCTCGCGAGGAGGGAAGAAAGCCAGCTTCTTCATGCCCTCCTTCCTGAGGTCCAGCAGGACGGTGGAGTGGACCATGGGCACCGGGAAGCAGCCCAGTCTGTGCCGGTGACGGGTGGGGAAGTATTCTGCCGTTCGACGATAGTATCCCTGCAGACACACGCAGGAATATTTCTTTCAAGTACACACTTTCAATGCTACTCATGTGTCCAACTCTTTCTTAGGGTTGTTGTTTTTTCCCCCCGAGCGTTACCTTCAGGCAGGTGACCGATCTCTATCAACCTGACGCTCACCTGCGGAGTGATACCACACCAGTAGTTCGAGTAGGCCCCCTGCGAATCCAGCATGGGAGCGATGACCGACTTGTTCTCCGCGATCATCAGGTTGAGGGTTTCAGGGTTGGTGAGGATATTGTCGGTGTCGGCGTACTGAAACAGAGAGACGGAGGAAACAAACGGAGAGAGGCCGTAGTGTCTTTTTTTTTTCACCGGGACAATGGATGACATATCAGCAGCAAAAAGAGGAATGCGTTTCACCAGATGAATCAGGTGAGATGTTGATATGAATCTTGTACTGCCGTCACTAGTAAGATTATTCTATTGTGTACCAGGATGTAGTCGGCCCAGCGTTTCCTGGCGAAGTTCAGTGCCGCCTGCTTCAGCTTCATCACATACTCGTATCTGCTGTTGGGCCAGTGCTTAGGACCCAGCTCTCCTGCATAGGACCTATAAGACAGACAGAAACAGTAGACAATAAACAAATATTTATTATAATGGTATTCTCCTGTACTGATTTGCCATTGTCCCATAGCTCATCATTTTCAACTTGGGCTGTTTTCTGTTGCAAGATACCTTTCCTGATAAGTGCTACGGCGAAAATGTTGTTGTTTTCAGTACTTTCAAACACAACAGCAAAGCACACAAAATAAATATCAATGTGGGTATACAACCTTATTTCCTTTGTCGACAGACAAACTCGCTACACGATGTGACAAGCGATGCACATGGCGATGTCTAAAACACAACTTGGCCGACACCTTCAAAAGTCCTGTGACAGAGCAGATTGGCGGAGTTCCCACTAAATCATCGGCACGCATGCACAAATCATTTCCACTACCAGACAGATGTCCCAACAGAGAGAAAACGCGTATGGACAAGCAGCAGCACACCGCCGCATCATTCCTCATTATGCAAAGACAAAAAAAAAACAACACAGTGACTCCACCGAGGCTGAGCTGTCGAGGTGTGTTAATACATCGTCACTGTGAATGGGACAGAAGTGCAGCTTTGAGATGGGACCATTAGCAAGGGGCTTCGTTTATTATATTACTATCAGTACGACACTTCAGGGAATCGTTGCTTATGATCCCGGTAAAGAAAAATACAAGAGGCGGAGCAATGCGCCACAGGATCAGAGTGAAACGGGACCACTGCTGTAAAGACGTTCGATGCATCAGCACCGTGTAACTGGACTCACGTGGGCTGGTCCATTGGTCTCCACTCGACATAATGGTAATATTTCTGCATGACAGTGAGCCACTCTTTCAGCATGGCCGTGGTGTTGTCGGCGTTGTGGTCCGTGGCAGCCCTGCGGAGGAGATGGAGAGCAGATGGTAGAATGGATGCACTTTCTTTTTTTTTTTTTTTAAAAACCCGATAAAGAAGACCAGACTTAGTGAAATGTTTGGGCTGCTGGTTTGCGGGAGGGAATGAGGGGCCGTGACTCAAACAAATCTTTAACAGATGCAAATATGTTTTCCCCCTCATTTTTTTTGGAGAGAGCTGTTTAAAAGGAGAATGTCACATCTTTAGGGACTAAACTGGTAGATGATTCCGAACCATGAAACAATACCAACCACTTTTTGCAGTAGTCTTTGTAGTATGATATATGTATCTGGCCATTCTGGGGCAGAATCTAAATGTAAGTCAATTAGCTGAAATTCTCTATGATAAATTACTGATTTTTTTTTTTTTTTGCATCAGTGAGTTTTGGTATTTTAATTTCCCAGTTAATGAATTTGCTGGATTAGAACTGCAACAGTTAATCGATTAATCGGTTACTAATCGATGACTAAATTCATTTTAGCTATTCTGACAATGGATTAATCGGTTCAAGTAGTTTTTATGAAAGAAAAAGTCAGAATTCTCTGATTTCAGCTTCTTATGTGTGAATACATCTGGCTTCTTTTGGCAGTAAACTGAACATCTTTAGCGTGTGGACAAAACAAAACATAATTCACATTGTAGATATTGTCAGCTGTGTTTTGCACTGTTAGGACATCCAGCAACAGTTCACCTTTTATTCTTGGAGCCACTTTCATCAAGTCAAAGCTTAAATTGACGAGCAGGGCTGCATTTTAATGAGGGCTACTGCAAGGCACGTTTATCTGCACTAATTACCCCAGAGGCATATATATATATAATATATATATATATATATATATATATATATATATATATATATATATATATATATATGTATATATATAATATATATATATATATATATATATATATATGTATATATATAATATATATATATCTACTAACCTTACGGGAGGACGGTTCAGTTTGTGGAATTTTCCCATATGTCATTCAAATCACTGTTAAGGAAGAGAATCAGCCTCTGCAGAACATAAATTCATGCAAGAATCCACGCAAGGAAATGAATGTGGCAGAGTGAAAGGCAGCCTGGACTGAGGGTGGGGAGGGGGGGGAGAAGAGGGGGGGGGGGGGGGGGGGGACGCTGTTGCTTTTCAACAAACTCATTCAAATGCCATTGACCTTTTGAACGGCTGCAATAGTCGGATAGAAAAGGGGGAAAGGCCCGGTGAGAGGAGGCCGGCGGCGCATGCAGGGCGACCCACCACACGGAGATGCGGCCCCGGGGGTAGTTGAGTCTCTCCAGGGCGCCGAGGTAGTACGGCAGCGAGTGCGCCGCGTTCCGGGCTACGATCGCGATGACCACGGTGGGAGGCTGCACCCGGGACTCCTCCGGATACCTCTCCTCCGAAAAGAAGGGGCCGGCCCGGGACACCAAGGCGGCGAAGGCCAGCGACAGGAGCAACATGGTGGAGGCTGAGCGCGCCGCGCGGTCCTCGGCTCGGCTCGGCTCGGCTCGGCTCGGACTGGACGCGTCAGCACTGCCGTCCCGGGAAGGGCAAATAAAAAGAAGGGCTTTCCCACAAAGAAGGGGAGAAAAAAAGGAAAGAAAAAGTAAACCCAGCCCCCCCCCCCCCCCTTCACTTTTCCACGAGTGAGCACGAACCCCGTCCGACAGAGGGTTCGGTTACAACTTCCGCTTCGATCCTGAGAAAAGTTCATCCAACGATGAAGGCGCGATGTGGCCCGAAGTGAGGCTGGGACAAGGGGTGACGTGTCCCGGAGAGGACAGGGTCACCGTCCGGTTCATAAGGAATTATTATTTGTTGTTATTTGAGATGGATTCAACAATAAAAAATAAAATGAAAGTGATGGCACATTATGGCTCGACTTTTGGTGGGAATAGACATTAAACTCTCTACTCCCTGTTTCAGGAAAATCATTCAAAAATAATTCAATAAGCATGTGCATTGTATTTGATTCTGTGAAACATAATTCATAAGTAGCACGTTGGATAAATATGTTGTCACAAATTGTTGGTTTCTAGTGTTTTTGTGTGTTTTTTTGTGTGTGGCGTCAGTTGCAGAGGTTGACCAGCAGAGGGCGGGTTTGATCCAACAGAAGGCCAATGTCAGCATATGGCTGAGGCCCTTGACCAACAATGGTTGTGCCAGTTAATCACAATTATATGGGCAGCAATGAAAGGAGACACACACACACACACACACACACACACACACACACACACACACACACACACACACACACACACACACACACACACCATAGAAAAGATGATAAAGGCAAACAAAGCTTTGCTACAGAAGTCATTCAAATTGCAGATAAAATGCTGGGTGCTATTTTCTAAAAAAGCGTACATTTTAAGGGATTTTAAGTTGTAACTAATGGCTTTATTAATAATAAGCCTATCCATCAAGGTATTTTTTTTTTTTAACCACCACTGGCCAATACTGATATATACTGTAAAGATGATGGTGTTAAAGCTTACGTGGCTGCAACGGAGCCCCTCAGGTGTGAGGAAGACGGGAAGGTTTGATCGGGGACACGAAGAGTTCATGATGATCAGTCAGACTGATCTTCAACCTGATATTTACGACTCTGTTAATGACACATTTTTGGAATTCTTCACATTTAAATGAGACGACTCCAAACTGAGCGAGGAGGGGGACTGGTCGTTCGATCAGTTGAGCTCTTGGACAATGTCAATTGTTTTTTAAACACAACTTATAATTTGTGATTTTCAGTATGTTCTCTGGTGTTATGAATTATAACCCACACAGCCTTGAGCGGTCTGCCGAGAAGAGGTTATATGTTTTGGTCCATGGTTAAGAAGAAGCTAAGAAAAACAGAGATTCGTTCTGTAGAAGGGTCAAATATGCTTCCTGAATGTATTCACTGCCGAGTGAAGGATGCGGGGGCAGACAGACAGGTGCACTGTGGGCAGATTGTTCTGGTGTGGGGTCAGTTTCAGAGGTGTGACCAGACAGGCCAGAGGATTAAAACGGGGCTTTTGTCCTTTAAGTGTGTTGGGTCACTAACTGACGCCAATCGTCACAATATGATGGAAGTGGAACTGTAGACTTAACCCCCATTACTCACTTGAATAAATAGCTGCGGATATTTGTCCGTCTTTAGGTTCACAAATATATTTTGTTTAATCCTCTCCCCTGATGACGTTTTCACTGGTAGACAAGTGCATCCTCAGTCCCCGGCTCCTATTGTGATTTCTCAATATGGCAAATCAAAATGAGTATTATTTTAGAAAATACAGAGGCACAATATCTCAGTCCATCATCGCTTATGCCCAGCGAGCCTAAGTGTTCTTTGACCATGTGTCTAGAGAACATTATCAAAAATAATTTGAAAACGTCCATTGTCCCTCTGTATGATAATATAAATGACACACGTGTGTTAACATGACCCGAGTCAATCATCTAAATGAGTTAGATTAACCACAATATCATTAAACTAATGATCTATATCACAGAATGTCAGATACATCATGTTCAGCATATACAGCAATTCACCCTCACACTGTTCACACATATTAAATCTCCAGGGAAATATTACACAGTATGCTTTTCTGAATAAGAATAAATACATATTCAAGCAAAAAAAGTGAAGAATAATGAAAATAAATAGATGGATTTTTAGCACTAATGCTTAAGAAATTTCCACATAAGACATTGGGGTTTGACAGGACAGACATTGTGAAAAGAAGAAAAAGAGGAGTGATGGGTACAGGAGAAAGAGAACGGTGAAGGAACAAGAAATGAGGAGCGGCGTAGATGTTGGTAGGAAAAATAATAAACAAAGTGGAATATATTGAATGTGGAATCTTTTGGCGGGCTCTGTGAATAAACAAACGCAGTCATCGCTGACAATAGTGGCCTTGGGTTAAAAGCCTCATTTGTGTGGACAGGTCAGGCAGTTGAGGGTCAAATCTCTCCTATTCATGACACCCCAAGTGTTTCCACAGCCGCGCACACACACACACACACACATATATATATATATATACATATATATATATATGTATGACAGGGGCACTTTCCCAGCGTTTGTGGCCGAGGCCGATCTGGGAGAGTTCAACCTCGGGTGCACTAACTTTTCACAGCGAGGTCAAGGGTGGCGATGGCGTTTGTGTGTGGGGTGTGTGAAAGAGAGACAGAGGGGGATCGGAGGAAAGTGAGAGAAAGGACCGGGGCAGAGGGGAAGACAAAAAGAAAAATCTGCATTGTCTTGACCAGATTGCAAGGGACAGACTGAAAGAGGGAAAGTATATTGACTGCAGTTTCATGACCATGTGTAGTGTGGCTTCATTTGACCATATACTCTCGTAATAAAATCTATCCATGCACAAACATATATTGACAAGTGAAGTAGAAAAATTAAACATTGTGCAGAAGCATTGTACCAGTTACGCAAATCCTCGGTATGATTCTAGTTGTATGCAAAAATCAAAATAGTCCCTGTTTAAACTATAGACAACATGATTTGTGGATTATCATCCTGAGTAACACAATCTGATTCTGGAAAGAGAGGTCGCTGATGCTGATGATCATTTGATCTTAATTTAAATGAAATCCCATTCATCACCGGTGTAATGTAGTTGCAGCAGAAATCTCAAAGACATTTAGACAAACATTCTTGGAGATAAAATCTTAAATATCAGCATGGCTGAAACGCAGCACGTCCATATGTTTTCCAGAATGTGGGTGAACTGACCCTTTAAAGCCCAGTTGAATGGGATGGGGTTCCCGTTAAGGGCCCCACCACTCATCCATGTTCACACAAAGTCACACACACACAAATGCACATCCTATAGCCTTCGCCAGGCAGTCACTATGTGCCACCAACGTCTTTTTTCTTTTGGCCAATCTCTCTTTCATCTTTTCTTTGCAAGGGTCACGATGCTTTAAGTTGACGTGAGAGAATGAGTGGCTGTAGGTTAGGATGTGCCAGGGTGAAAGTGTTTCTGTCTTTGTGTTTTGTGTGAGTCGGGACCGGGGCTGGTAGGCAGCACAGAGTCGTGACATTCTCACAAGCTTCCGGGACCTTTATTGCTGTGGCGATAATCAATAGCGTTCCCACAGAGACGTCTTTTGGCTGGGCGGGTCAATACCTGTCACTCAGGGTCTGAGCCGTGGCACATACCCTCTTACTCAGCAGCTACAGCCGCAGCAGAAGCTTCACCCCCGGTCCGCTCTCTGCTCCACGGACGCCAACCTGCGTGTGTTCCAGCAGTGTTAATGTTTTCACTATTTAATGAGTCGTGTGTTTTATTTGGAGTCATATCCATTTGAGGGCTCTTTGCACAGTGCGTTGCTGAGAAACTCTTAGTGACTTGAACTAAAGGAGATTATCTTCATTCTTCTAATATTGTTCATAAAACACACCCAAAACACGTTGACGTTCAATATGCAATGACGTAGAACAGAGAAAAGCTAACAGATGTTGGAACATGCAGCTTCTCAAACATATTTCTTGATGAATGACTTAAATGATTAGTTGATTATTATCAGCAGTTATCAGCTGGTTTTCTGACAGTCCACTAATTGATTAATTCTCAGCTTGACACACTCAGGGTTATTAGTTATACTATAAAGGGAATTATTCCACAATCGTCTTCTGGTTCAGCAAACCTGGGCTTATAAAAAACCAAATCCAAAACTCATATTTTAATTGACTCAAGATTTCGTGGCAGTTCCAACAGGCAGCGTTTGGCTCTTTTGCAGCTGATATTTGGGAAACTCAAGATTTTTTTTTTACCTGACAGCGTCAATCCGTAAACTGCTGTGCAGGGTGTTACTGAGGATACTGCTTCATTTTTAGCAAGCAGAGTCCCTGGGTTCAGTGTCTGTCAGGTTACTGAGAAAAATGTAACCTTGCAAATGCTCGAGACGTTATTTAAACTATGATCTGTAGGATCATTCGAATAACAGAAACATTAGCCACTGCGTGTGTACAGTATATTCCCTATGGTTTTATGGGTGTACAATTTGTTGCAGCTTACATTCAGCTACCAGCATTTTTATTTTTGAAATACGTCATGTTTTTTTTCTCCACATGTAGCTCACTAACATGTTGAACTAATGTAACAAGACTATACATTTCCTAACAGTATTTCTGCAAATCAAATATGAGTCAAGTCAGTGTTTGTTTTCCTGTGCGAGGCCATAAATCACATACTCGAGCTCACAGACGTTATGTGTCGGTTCACAATGAGGAGTGTGAAGAGGGGATGTTGTGTGGAGCCGACAGCAGTATGGATAAATTGAAAGCCAGGCCAGAAGGCTGGGTGCTCTTTTTTTGGAGTCAAGCACTTAAACAGAATTGCTTGAGTAAAAAAAAAAATAAAAAAAATACATAAGCAGTGCACATACAAATCCAGTCTTCACTTGACACCACTTAGTCAGCACGAAGAAAAACTGATGCTCCGACCAAATGCTCTGGCAATGCCGGGAATAATGAGATTATGAGGTCAGGGATACAGGTATGATTGTATTATCTGTTCTCATGAATATGAAACAGATCATCATCAAAACATTTTTTTAATGATTTGATTGTTTATATATATATATATATATATATATATATATATATATATATATATATATATATATATATATATATATATGTATATACATATGTTGCCAAATAAAATGATTGCACAGTGAATTATGATGTTTTGTGATTGATGACAGTGAACCTGACAGAAGCAGAGGTTTTGAACAGGGGAATATCCCCAGATAATAAAATACTAGAACATTCTCTTTTCGCTATTTTCACCTTTATGTGGCTTTAGTTCAGAGATGTTTGGTGCAGACACATGATTGGGGAATGTTCGCTTTTTTTTCCAACTCTATTTCAAACCCAGCACGATCATTCAAAGGTGGATTCGCTTTTTATTATCGCAACCGTTGATGTACACTAACAATTTACCGGATTTTTTGGTGAACACCCTCGTGCCCCGTGATCCCCACAAAGTAATGGCGAGATTAACGTAGACTTTCTCTGCTTCTCATCTTCTCTGTTACTCCCCGGATGACGCTGTCCGTCGCCTCGTTGCCAAGCAACAGCGCAGCTACTGTCAAAGAATTCAGGGGGATGTTTAGGCAGCGGCATGCTTGGGGGGAAGGAGTGTGTGTGTGAGGGGGTGTGTGTGTGTGTGTGTGTGTGTGTGTGTGTGTGTGATGGTGGCGTAGGAGGAGTAAGAGGGTGAGGAGTGAAAGTAGCAGGACACACTCAGCCTGCATTATATAAGAGAGCTTTTCCTCTTTTAATCTCAGCCATTATGCCAGTTTGACGATTCTTCAAGATTTGTTTTATCCAGTCCGGCACCTGTGATCTCTGATGAGTCAACTTTTCTCACACCAAAGAAAAACTTCACACTAACCTTAACCCTTTTCAGTGATTTGGGTCACATGCCAAATTCCTTGACCCTAACAGAGCCCGTTCAGGAACCTCCTGTCATGTTTCACTGGACGTTGAAACAAATGTAGATGTGAGATTTGTCTCCTTCCAAATCTCGCCGAACTCATCGAATAGCTGACCTGCAAAATGGGCAAAAAGGCAAACGAATTAGCAAAAAGCTAAACAAATGCATGATATCATATCCGACTACGGGACACAGAATGAGTTCATGGTGAGATTGAAACCTGACCCTCTTGTGTGTCACGGCCTTAAGACTAAGGCAATTGCTTTCCTGCGCTCGCTGACCGTCTCCTTTTGACGCCCCTGGTTGCGCATCGTTATTTCCTGCCTGTATCTCCAACATTTGCTCACCTAAATATTGCAAGCGGCCAGTACGGATGAACAAATGCGACCGTTTAAATGCTCGCTGGATGAAATGAGCGCACCGCTGCTCCTATAAATAAAGTTCCATTCAGACACATATAGTGCAATAGCAGGTAAACACATGGACAGAGGAACTGTGTTCAGTCCACCGAGCCTGTTTCGGAAACTCTCCTCCCAATGTGCCCCTTTGTCCGTTTGACTATGCCCCGTCTTGCCTGAACATCCTTCCCAACTATAAATTTCAATGACATTCTCTGCCACAGCGTTGCCTCTCCATCTCTCTCTCTAACCTCGCTGCCCTGCTCTGCATCCTCCATAGCTGTGCCCTAGCAGCAGGGAGGAGATGCCTTCACCAGAGGAGGTTTATTTCAAGGATTCCCCTGTTCCCTTTGTCCTCTCTCTCCTCTCCGTCGCTCAGCGGCATAGTTTCATAGCCCACCCCGCCGACTGGGCCTCCCTCTCCCCTGCCAGGCCTTTTAGCCACCGGGTTAAACATTGATTTGTGAATGGAGGGGAGCACAGTGGCCCCCGCGTCGAGTGCAGCGGTTCCCCACTGTTTCTGTGTACACACACATACCCCTACTATACACCACCAAGACTAACAGCCCACATGAAAGCCACTGAGCTAAAAGGCCTTAAATTCAACAACTGAGGCCGGTCGACAGTGTCTAGATTTTTTCTGCTATTTAGCCTTTTTGACCAATTTTAATCAGCTGGTCACATTCAGCACGGTGTTGTTGTTTTTGTTTTTGTTGTTTTTTTACACACAGCAACAATAAAAAGAACACTCCAAAAATAATTTCTTCTCCTTTACCTGGCTAATGTATCTCATCATATTTTAAGAATTTCCTTTCCGGAAACTAAAGATGTTTTTCTCCTCCACAAAAAGTTTGTCACACTGCACATCATCATGTGCAGCACTTGTTGAGCTGTCGGCCCCTTTTTGCTACACAGGCTACGGTCTAAGAACAAACTCATTGTGCAAATGTCTCCGTGATCTTATATAATATATAATATATATTCAATGTGTTCATGAGATTAAAGAAAAAATCTTCTCTCTGCATCCACTAAATTTAAGTAGTATCAAAACTCTTTGCGTCCACATGACATCATAAGTGAGTGGGTGTCAAGGTGAGAGTGACAGTGGACCCTCTTGACTCCACTGCCCCCCCCCCCCCCCCCCTTACTGGTTTCCCGCCTTCAGGAGAGTCAGGGCATGAAAAGGCAGAGAGAGAAGGAGAGGGAGATGAGTGGAGATGGAGGGGTTTGTTTTTCAACACTCCAAAAAAAAAAAAAAAGAGCAATGAATGAGTGACTGGCTGAGTGAATGAGAGGCGGGCTGAGGCTGGAGAGAGGCTCCGGCCCTGTGGATCAGGAGAGGTTAACTCGGCTTCTTCAGAGGGATGAAAAGGGAAAAACGGATTGAGCTTTAAAGAGGAGGACCCCCCTGCGCCCGGGGCGGGATCAGTCAGGATGATTTATTAGTGAGGGAGCGAGAGAGAGAGAGAGAGAGAGAGAGAGAGAGAGAGAGAGAGAGAGAGAGAGAGAGAGAGAGAGAGAGAGAGAGAGAGGCGTTTGTGAGCATCAAAAAGCTGCAGCGCAAACGCAGCATTCACTAGTGCTGATATGCACGACATGAGGATGGGTTTGATCCTGATTCCAGTGTGTGTGTGTGTGTGTGTGTGTGTGTGTGTGTGTGTGTGTGAGAGAGAGAGAGAGAGAGAGAGAGAGACAATGGGTTAAGGCTTCTTTCTCAGTCTCTCTTTTTTTAAATTATAGCCACATATTGGGGCATTTATACAAAACCCGTGTTATGCATGAACATCACAGAGCGTGTGGATGTGCATTTTCACTGCTCAGAATGCAGTTGTCGACGTGTTCAAACGGGAAGAAAAAACTGCCAATGAGTCTCTTTAATCCGGTTCTGCGTTCTTTTAAGACTTTGTGTTTTAATGCCTGTGAAAATACGCTCTCATTTGATCTCATTAATCACTGCGTCGATGGTTCAACCGGTTTTGCGGCCGAGGGCAGAAAGACTTAACCTTGACATTTTGAAAACGACTGGAAAAAAGGGCGCCTGCACAAATTGCGGCATTATAGGAATTTATAGTGCATAATAGGAACACTTGCATTGGCCTTGTAATCAAACGAATCGCCGCAGTTGTGCACTCTCTGTGACTTTTTATTGCAATCTTTCCGTGCGGAACGGGCTCTTCTACATCGGGATTCACCCTCTTTCAATGTGTAAAAAAAACACAACACGGTGTCTGTCCCCCACATCAGTCCACTGTCACATGGGCATCATATAATCCTCTCGTTTTACTGTCACTCTCCGGACAACACTTGCCACATAGAGGCCTATACAGTATCAGGCTTTTTTTCCTGCAGCAGAATGGCTGCACATGGCGCTGAAGGCACCGCTTTATGCCCAAGTGCCTGGTTACGGCGTTGCACTATAGTTTGCTCACGAAAGAAAGGGGGGGGGGGGGCACAAGAGGAACACCAAACGTCATGCAGTGCGGTCAGAGAGTAAACAGTGTCGGGATTGTAATCTCTTTTGGGGTAGAAAATAGGGCTCTTGTGTCTTTAAGAGGGGCTGCTGGTCCCTCATCGCAGCTGCTGTGCGCGCGCGCGCGTGTAGTGCGTGTAGTGTGTGTAGTGTGTGTCCGTGCGTGTGCGTGCGTGTGTGTGTGTGACACAGAGGACAGCGGAGATTCATTACTTAAGCAGTACAATGGACATTTATCACCCCGTGGTGTTATTCAAATTCAGTACCAAGCGAGGAGCCTCTCCACTCCTCTCTCACTCCGCCTTGCGTGGCGCGGCCGCGCTGCCGCGCATTGTTGGAGCAGCAGCGTAAAAGGAAAGAGCCAGGAGGGCAGAGAGGCATCCATCCATCCATCCCTCCCTCCATCCATCCGGTCGGTCGGTCGGTCGGTCAGTCAGCCAGACTCGCGGAGGAAGGATGCACGGGGAGGAAGGCGCACGAGCGTCTGTCCGGAGTGGACGAAGCCCCCGCTCCCCCTCTCCTGCTCCTCAGCCTCTTTTTGTCACCATCCGCCGCCGCTCGCTGTGGGGGGGCGGGGGGCGTTTGGACGGAGCAGAGAGAACGCTCGTCTTGGGAAACGAACCAAGGACGCACCAAAGGGGAACTAAGGGGTTTCCTTCTTTTCTATGCATTTTTTCCCCCCGGTTCCACCAGCAGCCATATAGAACACCGGAGGGGGAAGAACACGAACGCTGCAAGTATTTCTTCTTCTCCTTCAGATAGGAAGATTTAACACCCGTGGAGAGAGGCATTGTGCATCCTGAGGCACCAGAACTGAACAGTCTTTCCTCAACACAGCAGGTGCAGGAATGGCGTTTTTTCCCCTGCACATTCTCACCTCGGACTTTAAAAAAAACGAATAAGTCTATATCGAGCAGTTTGATTCATATATATATATATATATATATATATATTTATATATATATTTTCCGTCCTCCCCGTGAGACACTTCAAAAGTGAGACCGTGAATGCTGAAGCAAAAAGGAGATGACATTTTCCTTCAAGATTGCGATGGCCGTTCAGCCATCTTAAGGCCCCGGAGATGTGCGGCCAGACTTGGGGGTTAACTTTAGCAAACCAGTGCAAAGGCACGAAGAGAGAAAATAGTGTGGGGGATTAAGAAGTGTGTGTTTCAGGATGCTTTCAAAAAAAGTCACAAAGTGCTTATGACTGCAACATTAGCAAGATCAAATCATTGGGGGGGGGGGAGAAATAATGTGATGAGACAAACAGAAGGGATGAGTTTGGGAGGAAAGTTGCACAACAGGCTGTATTTAAATGTTTCTCATCCCCTCTTCCTCACCCCCCCCCCCCCCCCCCCCAAAAAAAAACTAGGCTACATTGAGGTTTTGGTGCAACAGCTCAGTGTTGTTGGATATGCACAGTGAAAAAGCTGATTTTTTTTCAAATGGAAAGGCGAATCCAAGAGGCAATGCTGAGCAGTGAGAATGTCAAAAATAATGCACAGTGCTGCAACTCTCCATCTTGTAGTGGGGGGGGGGGGGGAGAGAGAGAGAAAGGGGAAAGGAAACAGTTTCCAGTGTCAGACACATGAGCCAATACTGTCAAAGGGCATTTAAGCAGTTGTAGCAGGTGCACCCATGGGCCTATACATTAACTGCCCTGTATACTCACTTGTGATTTAAATAATCAAATGTTCCATTTCTTCTCCCCCCCCCCCCCCCTTTTTTTTCATCTCGGCAGAAAGGGGCAACGCGGAGTCTTTAGCGGTTGATTGTCCAAACGCAATTCTTGAGTCAACTCAAATTTACCCCCAAGAATTGTGTATGGACATCTGTTGCTGCAGACTCACATTCATCAACCGCTGCCTTTGGCCCGACGCCACATCCGAGGGGACGGTGGGCCTCCGAGCCACCCCACCGAAGAGGGCCTTTAAGTCCCCTTTCTTGTTCTAGTAACTGTCTCGCGTCAGGTAAGATGCACACCACCGTTTTGCACGTTTGTGGAGGAAAAAAGGGAAACGGGAAAGAAAGAAAAAAAGACGCGGGACTGGGCCAATAAAGTGGAGGAAACCTTACTTCTGCCTCATGTAATGTGTTTTTCTTTTTTCTTTCGTGCGTCGCTCCCTTCGTGTGCGTCGCGGTTTTGGCCCCGATTGGTATTTACACTTTGTCGAAGATCTAATGAAGACTGTTTGTTTTAAATGGCAACTATCGACCGGAGGCGTCGATGTATCGACTGTGTTCGGCAAACAGCAGAGAGCACTAAGCTGAATGCTCACATGCAGCACAGATGCTCGCGTTGAGATGAGCGAAGCTACAAAAAAAAAAGGAAGAAAAAAAAAAAAAAACCTGGCCCGTGTCACCACATGTACATGGAGTCGTGGACGAGGAGGATGAATGCAAACGAATCGAGGCAGATGACAATCAGGCTTTTCGTTAGAATGGCTCAATTTTGCCTGGAAAATTGTTTCTTAAATGATTTCTAATAATTAATCAAGATATACTTGGAGCATGTGAGGCTATGAGTCCAAAGTGGCTCCTGCAGCAGTTCACCACACAGGCCTTCATTATTTTAACACAAACACCAGGTACACCAACGTTTTGTGTACCTTATTGTTTCAAAAATAATAATTTGACAGCTTGTAAATTGCCTAAATCTGATTGTTATCATAGTAAAAATCGATGTATAATTTGTGCTAATATTAATCTTATCAAATAATAAAAACAACAAAGGTTTTTAATGGTTATAGGTTAATGCAAAAAATATATATAAAATACCTCAGCTCTAAAAATGTTTTCTTATTTCAAATATGTCTTTAAAAAATGCATTTTTCTCCCTCAATTATAGACACTAATTCATTCGAAACAACACACATACACACACACACACACACACAAACACGCACACACACAAACATTAAAGGCTAACCTTTCTTAAAACGGGATTAGTGCATCGTGTTTGCTCTTGTCCAGAAATACTTCTGTGTCCATTGTGGAGTAGATTCGTCTTCCCTGGGTTTAAAAAAAAAATTCTTATAGTAGGATCGTTTTCGTTCAGTTTTAAAATTACAACCGCATGTTATTTATTTTAACATCCTATATGAAGCTTGTTCTGCACAAATCTAAGGTTCGTGCTCGTGTTCTTCTGCGTTTTAGGCAAATTATTATTATAATAATATCAACAACGACAACGACGACAACAACAACAACAACAACAACAACAACAACAAAAACTGTATAGCAGCGTTTTCTATTATTGAAAAAACATTTAGATAATAATCAGCAGGCTGTAGTGGGTAAAAATGCAGCCTGTAACATCCTGATGAAACGCTTCTGAATTAGGGCTTTTTAACGCAACAAGATCGTGATTCTTCGGATTGTTTCGAGCTGCACATTTCTAGTGTTCCAGTGTTTTGTTCCCATCCATCCAACCAACCAACCAACCAACCAACATGTCTTCAGCTTCTCACTGCAGGGGAGTGTGTGGGAACCTATGGCTGCAACAGCAACAACACGAGGGCAATATTTGCTTTTACGCATTAAAAAAACAAGCAGACAGGGTGTCATTGTGTTTAGTTAACAATCTCACATTATAAGACATCATGCACACAAAAAATAGTGAACGAAAAAGAGAAATCGTTTCACCATAATGGGAATATGAAGGATAAATACTGCAGTTTTCAATGTACTTAATAAAACGTACACACACGTAACGATATGGCCATCCTGCATGTCAGCCTGCATAGTTAAAAGGAAAACACTAAATCAATGTGATTATGTTTAATCATAATCCAGTGCTTTATTTTTATTGGCTAATGTTTACTTTATGGCTGTTTGCCGGAGATCACAGGGACTTTTTATTCCCACCGTTGTAACCTGAACTGCACAGAGTCGTTATGACACGTGTGTGTGTGCGTGTGTGTGTGTGTGTGTGTGTGTGTGTGTGTGGATGAGCGTGTGTGTGTGTGTGTGTGATGTGTGTGTGTGTGTGTGTGATGTGTGTGATCGTGAGGACAGGTGGACTCTCTCACCAACACCACCAGCAGCAGCATCGTCACCATCAGCACCAGCTCTCCTCAGCCAGTCAGTGCACGTGTGCAGCCTGTGCACAGAGTGAACGGTGCCTCAGGTGCCTCGGGTGCCTCAGGTATCACAGTCCAGAGTCCAGACCCTGCAGGACCGACGGAAGCACCGCAGGCAGCCTATTTATAACTGCAAGACAAAAATCACAAGCGGCATCGTCAGAGAGGGAAGACAATGTGGGCGCAAACCTGATTTGCGCACGAATCGTGGTCACGCGATGTGTAGACTATGGCACGAAATGTTACACGCTTTACAAATATCCATACACTTTGCAATCTTTGATGTTTTCAACACTTTGACACAAATAATTATAGAGGGCGGAAAAAAAGGGACATTTTAAAATGGTGGCCTGTAAGAGGCGCCACGCCTACACGCACACACACACACACACATATGCATATACATGATCTTCATCATCTCTTCCCTACACACACACACACACACACATATGCAGATACATGATCTTCATCATCTCTTCCCTACACACACACACAGTGTCTCAGGGCCTGACACTGGGCTACATATTTTCCTTCTAACCCCCTCGCAGCCTCATTAGCATTTCCTTTCTAGCGGCCCATTATCGGCCGGTTTCCCGTTGCAAATCGGACTCCACAACCGAGAAAAGGTTTTAGGTCGCCCCGGGCGTTCAGGGGAGGACAGCCCGGAGGCTAGAGCTCGACCTCCCGCAGTGGTCCTGTAGCCCGTCCCCCGCCTCCTCCTCCTCCTTCCCTCTTATGAATATTCCATCCGAGTGTGGCTGCAGGACAGTAACACCTCCCCAAAGTCTCGTCAAATCAGCCTAAAAGTGCAGTGTGATCTCAGAGCTGAGGCTTAAATCGATCAGGTATAAACTCCCACTGTAACGATTTAGAAAAGTGTTTGGTTATGGGCCTGTGTGTGTGTGTGTGTGTGTGCGCGTGTGTGTGGCACACAGGGTGGCAGCTTGTGGCTGCATGAAGCTGCCACAGGATTTTATGGCGACATTGCACAGAGAGAGAGAGTACAGTAAAAATACGTCATATACTGTACAGAATCTTTTTTTAGAGGATAACCTTCACATTAGATAACCAATTTCATAATGACAAGAGGTAGACATTTAGAAAACATTGTTCTAAATTAAGGAGATAGCTACATGAGAATAGGAAATATTCAGTACGACATTTTCCTGATGTGTTATTACTAAATTTAATTTCAGTTGTTAACACTGATGCAATTATTAAGAATGTGCCCTCCACTCATGTATATAGGAAAAAAATAACTAATAATAACAAAATAAACATGTTATCCCTTTAATAAAAACCTTTGATTAATTAAAATCCCAGAAAAAACGTTTTTTTTAAACATTTTTATTTTTTAGGATATAATACTCAAAATTAGTAAAAAAAACAACAACAACCTTATAATCGGAAAATATGCGACTAAAAAATAATAATTTTCTTGGGTAACACTAACATGAGAATTTATAAGCAGCATATAAACATTAAATAGTGTATTAATACACTTATGTAGGTGTAAGTACGTGTATTTAAATGCTAATATAATACATTTTTGGGATGTTTATTAATGTAATTGTCAACAACTATATCTCCACCTGTGAATCATCCTTCATTGGTTGCTAGCGTATAAATAGATAATCATATAAAAAAAATATTCATTGACAAATACATAAATAAACACTCAAAATAGCACCATATCTGCATGTAACTATATCATTGTTATGAAAATATGTTTTATATACAGCTTATAAACGCGAGTTTAATAAATGGGTGTTTGAGTGTTACCTTTCCCTTAATATTATCTTCGGCCGAAAGACATTTTAAATCAAGATGAGGTCATTGTGTCTCTTATATTCTTGATGCTGGAAGAGACACTGCGGAGATGTGAAAGGACAAACACACAGAGTGTAGGTGATACACACTCTGTACGATGACCAGTACGACCAGAGCTTTATACTACTGCCCGTCCAGAGCCTGTCCAATTTGATCCAAAAAAAACAACGAGAAAAAGTGTTGGTATTTACGTGAAGGTCCGGAGAATTCCCGTCTCACAGAATCCACATTGTTTTTCAGTTACCAATCTTTGAATTCCCCTTCATTCCTGCAGACGAACATCAATCACCTCAGTCGTCAAGGTGCAGGTTGACACGTTCACGGCGTCCCAGAGGGTTTCGTGTTGTTGGGATGCGGGGGGGGGGGGGGGGGGAGGGACTGACGAGCACAGAGGATGCGGAGCGAAAAAGGGGGTTACAGAGAAGTCAGGGATATGTTTGTGCACATTCTTTTTTTTTTCTATCCGCCATGAAGAGTAGAAATAAACACAACGTTGTCTTGGTCTTGTAGCTGGTAATCCAGCTCCCCCTGAGGTTGAGAAAACACACAGACACGCTCAATACCCAAACATCTGTACGAGCAAAGGAGAAATATGTGTGTTTACCAATACAAATACGTGCATTACTCCCACCGTTCCCTTTGGGGTCCAATCAATAGCAAACTTTTCATTTCATTTACATCCTGTGTCGAGTCCTGTAATTGAATCAATGGATTCAAATTGAAGCATTCAGACGGTCTGCGCATGTAAATATGTGCTCAGATATGATACCCCAAGGACAAACTGGTCTTGCAGCTGCTTCCAAATTATATGAAACATTAACTGACGCAGAGAAAATGAACTATCTCAGCATCAGTGCACATATAGGCTAACCTTCACACACACACACACACACTCTTCCTGTTCCTGATTTAAACGTCCACATGTGCATTTTATGGGGATCTGTGCACGTAGGATAAAGAAGTGAACACTGCTGTATGCATGATCTCAAAAACAATAAACACCGAAAATAGCGCATCCTGAAAAATATAACGTTTTAAATACTACAAGAAAAAAACACATACGCGCGCACACATTTCAGCGTCTGACAGTGAACATGGCTCCCAGTGCTCACCATTAGTTCCCAGTCCGCATCATTGATAAGCACCAGAATCCCAGGTCTCCTGCGGGAAAACAAACCGTTTTTGAGTCAGAAGCATTTCCCAAAGGTGACAGACAGACCGACAGAGAGAGAGACAGACAGACAGACAGACACGTGTGTAAAAGATACAGACAGATATAAACAGCTCATGCAAACAGTCACATATACTAACTTTGTATATATAATAGAGAGAAAACATTCAAGTTGATTTGAAAATATGACGCAAAATTGTTTAATTAGTTAAAGAAGTGCCACAGCCGAAATTTACCAATGTTAAATAAAAGTGAAATAGAAAAGAAATATTGCTTTAATCTTGTCTCTGAATAAAAGTCTTTAAAATTCACCACGTTTGGAAAAAAATATATATTACTAATGAAATTCCTGCTAATGCAATACAATTCAGCCTTGTTTTCTGGCTCACAATTCCAATCAAATCACTAAAAGTTTTAATTAAATAAAAAGATAAAGATAAATCTGAAATCAACTAGAAAAAAAATCATAAAAAATATGTGTAAAAAACAAACAGTCAACAGTATGGCATAAAGACAACCAGTGTTAGTGTGTGTGTGTGTGTACAGAAAAAAATCACTGGTAAATTCATGCCAGTAAATGTGTTTTTGTGTGTTATGTCATTTAAAGTGCTCTGTCTCTAAATATTCATTACCAGTCACTATTTCCCATATCGCCTTCTGGCTAAAGAGGACCGAACATAATCATGTTTTTTTATCACATAAAAGTGGTGGTGTAAACAATAAAAAAGGGAGAAAATGGAGGAAAACAAACTGTCACTGGAAATTAATGGGGGCCCAAAAATAACATACACAAAAAAAAAAAATCACCACCCTTCGAAAGAGGATAATGGGGATAATGGGGGAGGGTAACAACAGCCACCTCTGGTTGCATTTCTTCTGAACAGATGTGTGTGTATTTTTTCCTCAAAGCTGAGAGAGTTTATATGTGCGGATGAGAAACCTAAAACAGATACTGTTGCCTCGCATGTAGTTCAAACAAGCTCCTCTCAACCTCGCACATGCTCTATGACGTCAATGAGAAAGGGCAATGTAAGAGGAAGCTGTGAGAACAAACGTCGCACGCACGCACACGCACACACAAACACACACACACACACACACACACACACACACACACACAAACACACAAACACACCAACACACCAACACACACAACAAAAGAATAGGAAGGGGCAAAAAAAAGTAACGATTGTAAACTAATCACACACAGGACCCATAGATCTCTTTTAAAAAGATAATGAAGAAACATTATGATGGTTTGCTTAAAAACAAGTGTGTGATGCCAACACAAAGTTTACACACACACACACACACACACACGCACACACACACACACACACACACACACACACACACACACACACACACACACACACACACACACACACACACACACACACACACACACACACACACACACACACACACACACACACACACACACACACACACACACACACACACACACACACACACACACACACATCTAATCTATAAGGTTTATAGGTAGCCTAGCTTTTTTTTCTCCATTCATTGGTTAGGTGGTGCTATAAATAGTCCCGCACAAAGGCAGCTGTAAAAGTCAGCCAGTCCTATAAGACTGCTGTGAGCCCTGGGCCCAAACACACACACACACACACACACACACAAACATACATACGTGTGTATTCAAACACACACTTGCACACAGGTAATCATCATACTGAAACCTATAACTTGAAGGGTAGACTGTCTTTTTTTCCCCTTCTCAGCATTTCAGCAGTTTCAAGCAGCAGGAGAAAAAAAATGCTTTAGAAAGACTCAAGATCTGGTTTGGTAGAGAGCAATATTTGGCAGATGAGCTCTTGGTGTCATATATAACATATAAGGTTGCATTGCCGTGCACAGATGAAGTGTGTGTCAAGTGCATAACCACATACATACACACTTACACAGAGTCTCCTTGGACAAAGAGTTCAGGCCGCTCCTTCAGCAGGCTCCGTTGGATCCAGACCAGCAGCTGCTTCACGTCCCCTAGAACGAACACACACACACACACACACACACACACACACACACACACACACACACACACACACACACACACACACACACACACACACACACACACACACACACACACACACACACACACACACACACACACACACACACACACACACACAGCCAGACAACAGAGGTCACAGGTTAGGGGTTAAGGGTCAAGGTGCATGGATCCAGCCCCCCGGTCGATGTGACGCGACAGAGGCACCAGGCGGGACGAGGCTGCATATGTGTGTGTGTGTGTGTGTGAATGTATATTTATGAGTGTATGTGTATGTTTTGGGGGGGGGGGGGGGGCACAAGTGGAAATTGGGGGAGGGTTGACTGATGTCAATGACCAAGAGCGACATTGTTCACCTTGGTTAGAGAGAATTCAAATGAATGCTTTGCGTGTGTAAATTCAGAAACAACTCTGCGGACAATCTGACATTTTAAATTTTAAAAAATGAAGGAAACACAATATCAAGACACTTTCTAACATCATGTACACCTTTAAAACTGAAATCCAATTATATCTTTCCCTACCCTCATACTTGTAGCGACAAAATCCTATTTCACAACCACAATTTTCTTTTGTTAGATTTGACATTAAATGCTCAGCTTTTTTCCCCGCCTGGGCCTGAATATCAACGATGCTTGAATTTTCCCGAGTGTGACCTCTTGAACAATCACATTGACCTCGTCTCAACAATGGGTTGAGCCTCGCTCAGACCGAGCGACGGCCAGAAAGGCAACGACAATGAGAGGTTTTAGGACAAATCCCCACTAAACAACCAACAATGAATATATTATAGTTATGGCTATCGTTAACATGAAGATTGGAGCCTTTTTAAAAGGGCCTTCGAGAGTTTGTGGGTGTGTCATAGTGCTTGGCGTGTTTCCTTATAAAATCTGAGTTATGATGTGGACAAAAATCAGGTGAATGCAGTAAAAAAAAAAAAAAAAAGCAACAACAACGGTTTTCTTGCAACTGTTTCGTGGTTGTGAGTTCAGGTGTGTGTGGGTGTGTGTGAACACAGCTGTGTCCTTAATGTCCATGTGCATGGAGACTCACAATAACATTTAAGAGCAGAACTGAAATCACAATCAAACACAAAAATACAGAAACAGACACACCCACGCCTACATTTAACAGTACTAACCTCCTTGGCCTGTTTACACAAGACTGAAAGAACACAGGAGACGAGAAACAGAAATGCGTGAAGAGAGAGTAAATAAATAGATGAGAGAAAGAGCAAATACTCTACAGGAGAGCGAGAGGAGACGAGGAGACGAGCAGCAGCAGCAGCAGATGCGAGAGTAAGAGGACGACAGTGAGTCATCCCGAGCCAGGTGTAAGGAGAGCGGCGACGCTGTAGCAGGTAGGCGGCGAACCACTCAGAGATTCAAAGGTTCAGCTGAATCAAAGGCAGAGCTAATATCCCAGACATCAGTTCAAAAAAAATCACTCCTAACCTGAGATGCATTCATTTTTAAAAATGCACTCTTTTAATGGAGCCAAATTTGGATGTTGCTTTAGTCTTCATTAATTATTCTATTGATACAGAAGGCATGTTTACATTAAAATTTACTGAGACCGTCTGGTATCGGACATTTTTCGACAAATTCACCAACACTAAACTTATCAATAGAGAGAGGTGTTGTTTTCAAAGAGCTAAATGTGTTTTCAATTTCAAAACTGGGTCCCCACATCTGACCACTTTTTGAATTTTTTTATTTAACTGTGGAGTCGTGTTCCATAGTTCATTGTGTACAGACAGTACAGTTGTCCGATCACAATCAAGCAGCACAGTGTACAAAATATCAAATAAAAATACCCACAGGATAAGATCAAATAAAATATAAAATCAGAAAACTTTATTTAAAAAAAACCCAGATTCATTGTACTTCTAACAAAAAGGAAATGATTCGTGGAGAAAGAAGAAAAAAAAGGTTTGTAGAGGCACCTGCCTGGTCACTGTGGCTATGAGGGCAACAGACTATGTGTGTGAGTGTGTGTGTGTGTGTGTGTGTGTGTGTGTGTGTGTGTGTGTGTGTGTAGGTTAATTGCTGTGCTTTCTGCCAGCTCAGTTGTATAATGATAGTGCTGGTTTTCTACGGTTCCAGGCCTCCACATAAAAAAAGACAAACACCTCCCCTAACACACACACACACACACACACACACACACACACACACACACACACACACACACACACACACACACACACACACACACACACACACACACACACACACACACACACACACACACACACACACACACACACACACACACACACACACACACACACGGTACAAGGCAATGAATATTGACCTGCACCTCTGCGGGGCTAAAAACAGAACTAATCACTACAGCAGTCATAACTCCTTCTTTGTGGTGACTCCTTCCTTTGCTCTTTCTCTCTCTCTGCCTACTGGTATTTTTCCCCACCATTACCCCTTATTCGCTCTTTTCATCCTCTCGTCCATTCCTTTTAAATTTGCTCTCTCCGTCTCACACACCCTCCCATTCTCTCACATGGCAAAAACCTGCTCTCCCTCAACCCTCTTAGTCTCTTTCGGCTCTTTCCATCTTTTGCCCTTTTATGTGTCTCCGACTGAACAAAGAAAATAAACATGTAACTTGAGCTCAGTAAACAGGTTGGTAATAATTCAAACTTTCACCATTTAAGCTTTTTAATTACAAGACATAGTCCTCAGGTGCTGACCTCTTGTAAAAAGGTGACGCGTGTCTACAGATTTGAGTCAAACACCGATTAACATTAAAATAGGTAACTGGCTTATTGGTGTATAAATGAACTGTACGAAAGATGAAGGTGAATGTCTAGAAAAAATGAGTTGGAGCGTTGAAAGGAAAGAAGGATGACACATAAAGGACTGAGAGGTGAAGGGTTTCGATAGCACTTTGCGGTTCAGGTAGAGGGGGAAAGAAAATTAGGTAACATACAGATGAGAGAGAGGGAGAAAATGCGTCACGGGCTCCTAATGCATCTTGGGATAACGCTGCGTTGCGTGGGTGGAAAAGGAGACATGGAGGGGAGGGGAAAAAGAAAAGGCGCCATTTTGACGCCGATTCAAAACCGTGCCCACTTTTTCTATTGTGCGTGCAGTTCCCCCCTTCTTCTCCTTTTTGCTTTTCTGGCTTCGTGCAATTATGACTGTCATGCAAGGGGGTGGAGGTGGGGGAGAGGGGGTATGAGCCATCCATCTTTCTGCTGATACAAGAGGTAAAAATTGTGTGATCCTCAAACCACGGGGGTTTTGTTGAATATATGAGAGAGAGAGAGAGTTAGATAAAGAACGGGAGAGAGAGAAAGAGTGGGGGTGGGGTCTTTCAGTCGAGGGTCATCAATCACTGGCTGGGGTCAAAGAGAAATACGAAGGATTCAGAACCAATTATATCTGCACCCCCTACACACACACACACACACACACACACACACACACACACACACACACACACACACACACACACACACACACACACACACACACACACACACACACACACACACACACACACACACACACACACACACACACACACACACGGATATATGAGGAGAAATTTGTTCGGAGCAGCATTTTCAGGATCATACAACCAGTCGAGACTTTAGGTCACGATACAGACAGGAAGTGTTACGTCAAAATATCTGTGCTCCTCTGATATTAACACACACACACACAAACACAAACAAACACACACACACACACACACACACACACACACACACACACACACACACACACACACACACACACACACACACACACACACACACACACACACACACACACACACACACACACACACACACACACACACACACACACACACAGGTCGGCTTGTGCAGCAAGGTCATAAGGCTGACATTCCCTGCTCTGGTCAACTTTTGTCTTTTTGTTGTCGTGGTAACATCAGTGCCATGGATGAACACCCTTTGTTTAGTGAAATACCAAAGACACATATTTCACGTTTGTTCTCTCTCCCTCTCACACTCACACACTCACACACACAGAAACACACACACACACACACACACACACACACACACACACACACACACACACACACACACACACACACACACACACACACACACACACACACACACACACACACACACACACACACACACACACACACACACACTCACACACTCACACACACAGAAACACACACACACACACACACACACACACACACACACACACACACACACACACACACACACACACACACACAAATATATGAAATCACAAGACATTTTGTCCTCGACCCAGGTTATTAACAGGGTTAGGGGAATAAAGTGCAGACCTCCATGCTGAGTTAGTGACCCGTGACGGAGGTAACCTGAATTCCTTGGCAAAATAACATTTAATAATTTTTGCTCATGAGACGGAAATTTTTTATGAATTGAAAAATGAATACACACCCTCCAACTACGCCCAAAATGACCTAAGACAAAAGAAATATGACTTGAGCTCCGTCACCCCAAAATACTGAGAGACAAAATAAACTATTTAAATAATTTTATTTATTTTATCTTTAACCCCCATTCACCTCCCACTTTCACATATTCAAAGACATCTGCATCGGTGGGTGACATTTACAAGTGAAAGAGGCAGAAAGGATGAGTTCAGAGGCAGAACAGGCAGCCACACACATGTTAGAGAGGAGGTCGATAAAAGGAGTGAGAGGATGAGAAAAAAAAAGGGAAGATGATTGGAGGATAATGGATATAAGATTAGGAAATATCTATAGCACCCTTATTTCCACGTGTTTTGAGTGCTAGTATTGTTAAATATAATTTTTGCATCCACAATAAAAACATTCAAAAGTCCCATATGAAATATTGATAAAGATACATTTAATATATGTGATGCTATTATAGTATAGTGTAAAAAAAAATATTTTTTCCAATGAATTTGCTTTGAAACCATTCTTGACGGACCAAATGCAATGTTGTTCTTGCACACCGAAGGTTCTCACTGACAGATGCAAAGGATCAAAAACTCTCTACACTGTTGATCAGGGAAAATTCAATCTAAAGAATACTTATGATACTTCTAGTTATGACACGGAAATGACAGGTTGTCGGTTGATACTCACATGGTTCCGATTGGATTGGAAGAGTCACATGATGTTCCTTCACGCCATTAAAAAGCAGCTCTGCTCCTCCTCTGGACAAAGACAAAGAGTCCAACAGATGTATTGGACTAATGTGTGTGTTTCTTTTGTCTTTACATGTACACTATGTCACAGGTTTAGAATAAGGCACATATCAACACTGGCTGTTCTGATATAAAAGCATTGTAGGATTACATATGATTTTTAAAAACATTTTTATCCCTGGGTGCCATTACTCTGAGCCAAGGGCAGACAGGAAGAAAGGTGTTGTGGTACATGTGTCTGGTGCAAGATTTATAAAAAGTTAGGCTTGCGCCATGATAACAGGTGATTGAATTTTGGGAGGGATCCGGATTGGGAGGATTCTTCAGTACTGCGAGATAGAGCAAAACTTTTGGATTCCCCAGCTTTGGCATTTGAGCTCTGCACTCTCTGAGTTAACTTGTTTGGTTGAAGTCGCAGTCACAGTCAGGAGTAAGAGAACTTTGAGATTATAGTTACATATATGTACGTATGTGTGTATATATTTATATAAACACACAATTTTTAGATAGTTCTATTGAGTTTACAAGCTTTTGTGAATTGTCAGTTATTCTTTTTTTTAAAAGAACTGCTTCAAATGCTAATGACTGGGAAAATTGTCTACAATCTATTAAAAAAACAGAAAATATGAATTAGTTCAGTCGTTTGCCTGTGGACAATTTTTTTACAAATGCAACTGACCTGCTGCACTGGCTCACCGGGTTACAACCGGAATTGACTGTAGTAATTTAACCGGGAATTATATAATATTACACCACATGTGCACCCTCATATAAAATTGCATATACCATGAAAAGTAAATGTGAACGTTACCGCCCACTAGAATGTGAGGATGCCTTTTTCTTAGCTGTGTTTTTATTGCTCAGAGTTTCTCCAAATCAAAACTAGGGTCTACCTATTTTTCTCTTACAGCAAATCATTCTATTCAAGTCTTTGGGGAGAGAAGTCTGAAGTAGGTCACTTCTTCATGTTGGGACCTAAAGTCTGAGTCGAGTCAGAGTCTAAAGTTCATACGTCAGTGTCCTCCCTCCATCCCTCCATCCCTCCTCTTACATAACATGACAACACACAGTCTGTACCCACCCTCCTCAGAGGAGAGGAGAGGAGAGGAGAGAGGAGAGGAGAGACTTCACGACGATGGACATTTCATAAACAAACTCACGGACCAGCTGCTTCCTACAGAGATTCCACGTCTTTTTAAACGAACCACATCAGAATAAACCAACGCAACGGTCTTCTGGCGTGTTTGCCTCGACACAGGTTTGGACAGGAAGCTTAATCCGACACGACAAGCTGTGAAAGAAGGATTTAAATTCACTCACCCGAACTCCAGGTGAATCGCTACGGGGGCCGCCATGTTGTCGGCACATACAGGAAGTGGTGGCGCGGGAAGTAGGAAGTGACGTACTCTGACACGCTTTCGTATTTTTTCGAAAAAATAACAGTATATATCTTTTAACGAATGTATTGTTATTTTAAAAATAATTTTTAAGCTTCTCTCTTTCCTCCTTTTTTTTTACAAATTAAAAATTCCTTAGATCATAATCACATACAAAGATTGTTGCACACGGTTTATAATGTAAGCATCGTAGGTCAGAATGTAATTTGTTTTTTCAAGAAAGAAGACAAAACATTTTGGGGCACATCATTATATAGTTTAGTGCTTTGTTGTTAAAGAAAAATATATTAACGTAATTTTAGTGAAATCCTGACAAATCTTTAAAATAAATATTATATATGAATATATCTGTTTTTCTTAAACTCTAAAACAACCGGTCAGTCACTTAAATTAATTTGTATGTATTATATTTTTAGATTGAGATGTTGAAATCAAACCCTGTCTGTATGAGGAGCCAATGAGCTTTTGAGCACATTTACCTAAAGATAAACTCTTTCTTCAGATATTTAAATGAATTGGGTAAATTCCATACATTTCGTGAACTTGAACATGTATCTCATTTGGACTGATTTCTTTTCTGAACCCATTTTAGTTCAGGAGTCAGTATTACTAATATTTACTGTTATGCTTAAGTGTTTAGTTTTTTTTTTAACCTTTGCTGGTCAAATTTAACTGACGCACTTGTTTCTAATCATAAAATCCCATCAATTCCAAAGCTGCATGTGGGAGCCTCCATTTCTGAACCAATATACCTTTGAACTTGACTTTTTTTTCGGGGAATCATTATATTGGAAACTCATTAGTCTATACAACAGTCCCTCTTGCACACAGACTCTAAATGTGCATATGCATGCATTTGCATTTCGTCTGTCAATATGAACGTGTGCAGAGGCATGACACTTAGTGTGTGAATGCACATCTGTCTCCAACCCTCTCTCCCTCCTTACATACATCCTCAATCATACTGGTGACAGTTCCAGTCCCTGTATACAGGGCTGGGGGAGACGAGGTGGGGGCGGGAGGAGGTCAGTCAGAGGTTTGAATTGCAAATCTGTCGCCTTCTGTTGGCGTCCAAGCCTTACAGGCCCTTCCCTGTCTTCATTCATGTGTTAATGAGGAGTCAGTGCAGGGGCAGATAGACAGATCGACCAGGGGCCTGGCAGGGGTGAGGAAGCAGGCGGGAAAACGAGGGTGATGATGGCGGAGTTGGCAGTGAAAGTTCTTAAAGATAATGAAGACGTGATGAGTACGGTTACCGGTTGTTGTCTTTCATCCCAGCAGGAATGAGGTGTGTCCTCACAAGTGAAAGCAGTCATGGGGCGAGCACCGAGGGAGGCCAAGAGGAGGAAGATGGGGTGTAGGTGGGATTTTTTATGGCTGGAAGTTTCATGGTTATGTAGCGAGTTATCCAGGAGTGATCTCACCAACACTGGGTGTCACATCACGTTTAGCTAAGCTGCCCCGAGGTTCACACATTGCTCCTGTGGATGGTGGGCCAAGGCTTCTGTTGTATTCTGATGGATTTCTTGTGCTTTCTTCATCTCCATATCCAGTAAACAAAAAAATATCTTTAACCTGCATTTGATAGTTTTACACACATAGTTGCAATACATATAATCAACACGATTTCTATTATCATAATACAAATTTGATTTAAACCAGATGAATTTGAGATATCATAGTATTTTAGAAATATATATTCAGATGTTTTCATGTTGTGATGTTCTGTTTTCAAAATGATCATCCAATATTCATACACCATTTAAATTGCAGTTTCTCAACAAACCTGAGAATTGACTGAGTCAAAACACTTGAATGAGATAAAGCATTTGTATTAGACTATTGATGCAATGGTTTATTGGTAACCTCTAAGAGGACACATTCTCTGTTTTTTTCCCTATCATTGTTTTGCCTTTCTCTGTTTTCAGAGACACCTCGGGCTGGAGCTAACATATATCCTCTCATGGTCACTTCAGCCTCTCATACTAAAAGTTGAGGGACTTTGGTGCAATTTTAGATAATTCTTGAAATTAGAAAACCCCACAATCAAGCAGATGTACAGCCCTGCTTCCACGAATGCAGTTTTTTCACCCCACCGCCAATATCTTCTCTGTAGATGGGTGTCAGAAGTCAACGCTTCACTGCCAGGCACCAGCTATAGAGCAGCCAGGGTCACACATGATCAGATGACAATGACCAACACAATGGATTAGCTATAAAAGGACTGGGGGGAGAGATTAGGGGTGAATTGATGACGGTTGGCTGGCAGGCAGGGAGGCAGGCCTGCAGATCTTGGGTCCATTTCAACAAGGGACATAAAGAGCCGAAATTAACATGTACCATGATACGAAGCAGAGAGAATCCCCTTAGAGATTACATCCATAACATGTTACGCCTATGGAACTGTATGGAAAAGCGAGACAAAGAGCCGAGCGAATGATGATTTTCTATTGTAAGATCATGGCGGATCCCATTCTGTTCTGTTGTATTCTGGTTGTGTTTTTGCCATTTTCTGCTCTTCATTATATTTTTTCTCAATGCCAGAAACGCAGTAATTCTCTCATTCTGTTTTTCCCATAGTAATAGAGCACCCCCCCCTTCAACAGCTTCCAGGGCAAACTACTGCCTCCCCGTATGAAGGGGTGAGCAGCGAGAGCAACAGCGTTATCCCTGCAACATCTGTATTGTTGCACACACAATTTGACAAATGAATACACAAATACACACAAACACACACAAACAAACACACACTGTCCATCTGTCTTTGTCTCCGCCACCACTGCCATCACCGTGGGTCTGTCCACAAAACAATGTGCAATTCTTCACACAACGCGCATGCTCAGTGCACCTCATGCTGTTCATTTCATGTGAGAGAGGAGATTACACAATGGGAAATTTTTATGCATACCAAATATAGATCTGAAAATAAAATGAATAGAGTGGCTAAAGTGCCCAGGAGGCTGCGCAATCCAAGAAATGTGGAATAGTAAGGAATTTGTTGTAAGTGGTACAAGTCTGGGAACCACTGAAAGTCAGGAAGTGCCGCTCCAGAATGCTCATAACTGCAGTTGGCTTGATATGAGACTGTAAACTGTATAAAAGAGGAGGGTCAGCTTTGGTTTGACAGGGAAATGCTGCCCCCTACTGGCTACCAGTGCGAAACACAAGACAATGGTTCCCTCAAGACAAGGATCTTTAACATTCTTTACTTAGATAAGATTAGATGAGATGAGATCCTTTATTTGTCCTTCTATGGGGAAATTTGTTGTAATAGATGAGTAAACATGTGATATAAACAATAAAATATGAAAAAAGGGAGATAACATAAACAATATAAAATGAAACAGATGTGTAATCTGTTATCAGATTGGAAACGGCTGATGCTTCTCCATCTTGTGTGGATCTGTTGTGACGGTGGTGTATGTGTGTTTGTGCGTGGGGATGATGGCAGGACGGCTCAGGATCACCTTCACATTCTCGTACGCTAACAAGAGGTGTGAAGATAGAATCTCTGTGCGTGTTTATTCACTGTAGGTTGAACAAGTCTGGCAATATTCCATATCCTATAAGGGCACACACTTGAGCCTTTGTCATTTTTCAAGACAAATGTCAGTGTACAGAGGGAAACTGTGATGGGGATTTTTTTTTACTGTTATCATAAATTTGATTAGAACAAACACTAAATCAATGAACACCAAAACAGTGGAGAGATTAGTCAATGTAAAGAAATGAGTGTTTTTTCTTGGCAAAGTATTAATTCTTTACCGATAAGTCATTTACCAACAAAAAGTTTTGTCTGAACAAAGACTCAAATTCACTGAGACAAGCAATCGTTTTATTTGAAAAAAAAGTGAATCGTTATGTACAGTGCGTAAAAAAAACATGAGATCAGACCTTAATCATTTCTTATCTTTTTGCTTTTCAGGTTCATCTCACACTGCCCTGTTTCACATAACAGGGGAGTCCACATACAGTCCGATCATTCCTGTACACCATTCAACAGAGGACAAATAAAAAAAACATTACATCATCATCATCATCATCACTTTTTCATCATCAGTTAGCACATATCAAACCCAAACCAGCAGGCATCCTCTTGGTCTCAAAACACACATAAATGCTTTTACTGTGTGTGTGTGTGTGTGTGTGTGTTTGTCTTCCTGTTATACTGTATTACAATTATTGATTCAGCGTTTTAATCCTGACTAAAGATCACCCCCTGTTGGACGACAGTGGGAACTGGCACATGACTCCTCTGATCTCAGCTCATCCCAAACACGGTTCAGACGAGAAAGTGGGACAATCAAACATACATGATATGATATATATGTATATTTGGAATTATTCGATACCTGATATGACTTTAATTTATACTTCTGATTGCCAGTTTGGACAGGAATAGTTTTGGAACACTAAAGAATAAACATTTCAAAAAGGAGGTGACACGTGAAATGCGAAAAAACGTTTGAAAACAGTTTGAAAACAATTATTGTGAAGGGCTGTCTGCTCTTTTAGGAGACTCGATCCTCGGTTGCATAGGCCCGCGAGTTGGCTCCAGCCATCTCAGGGTCACATACTGTAAATACAGCAATGAACATGAAACCAAAATCTAAACCAAATGCAACAAAACAATTCAAATCATTTGCAAAACATGCTCTGCAGCACAGCTGTGGTCAACATGTCCTTACTCGATTTAGTTCTGATGTTTTTTCCTCATTCAGATTTCCTAACTGAAAAAAGTTGAATGTTAGAAAATTTCTCCAGGATAATCAAAGAACATCCACAGAAATGACAATTCTTCCCTGAATCACCCTTATACTTTCAATTTTGACACATCTTTATATCCAAATTATTAGTTTAAAGCAAAATTTTACTTGATGCAACATTTATTACCCATTTGAATTATTTCTGCATACTGCAGCTCAAGATTACTGAAGCTGGAGTAAAGTGAAACATTGCTTTAACTCGATTTTAGAAGTATACATCTAATTTATCTTCTATCTCAAAATACATGAGTTCAGCGAGACTTTGTGCACAAAACAGCTACTGTACAACAGAGGGAGGTTTGCTTTGTCCTCTTGATGTTTTGAACTCACAAAAACCCTCGTGCAGAAGTTGCAGCCTCTCTTTTGCAAATGTTTAATTTCTGATCCATTTATTAATGCATGCCTGATACATTTTTAATGGGATTTAATGGGACTGCTTGATACATATTTGATGGGGTTTTATGAACATGGTTCCCTCGGAAGGAGCACTGGCACATTCTCATGAGTTTGGCCAAGCAACGTCCATAATGTTCTGATATTCTGTGATCATAAATAAGACAAAAACAACAACAACAAAAAACCACATGAAACATTAATGATACCCAAAAAGGGAGGAATGTAAACATACGTACATATGTGTGCAGACGGACACGCACACACTCATTCACACAAGTCAAAGCATCTATCTCATGTATGAGCTATGTCAAGTTACTGTTGTCATTTCTGCTACAGTGTGCGACAGCAGTTGTTTGAAGTCTCTGTGATTTATTGGAGCAAAGACAAACTCAGTTTTGGCCCTCGGGGCATACCGTACATGTTACTATTTGTACCGAGCAGACGAGCGGGTCACTCGTCTCCCCCATATTCTTTTTCTACTCAGCATGTCTTCTCTTTGTCGCCATTTAAAATATTTTAACGCTATGTGAGGGAGTCCACAGGGAGGAGCAGAGGGAACTCCTGGCCTTATCTGGATTCCACAGTCAGTGCAACACGTGATTTAAGCGAGTGACCATCAATGCACATTCTCTTTTAGCTGCCTCTTCGTTCACACTCACCCCCCCCCCAGTGCTCATACCGGACTCTTCCACATCATCCTCTGTGATGCAAATCAAGACCGTACGACTATGAGTAGAGAGTGCAGACGGGGGTGTTTTTTTCTTTTCTTCGATTGGTGGGCACGGGGGTATGTGCTATAGCTCACTGTGGCGCACAGGAGGCTCTAGCTTGTGTGATAGGGCAGTGAGAACCTTGTCGAACTTCTCGTAGCGCTCCGATTGGCTGCCCTCGGAGCCGCGGCTGCCCCACAGGAGGCGCATCTGAAACTCCGTCTGGAAGATCTCGTGTATTTCTGCTCGCTCCGGGAGTCCTGGAGAGGAGAAAAGGATAATCTATGTTGATGACCTTGGTTTTCATAAAAATCATGGTGAAATAGCAGTTCCCAGAAAACAAAACAAGTTGCAACAAAATCCATGATTGGGCAATAGAATGGGGGAAAAAAGAAAGATTAATATTCAACAACCAATGGACAAAATTGAAGAAAAGCTTTTAGATTTGTCTCTTCTTTTGTTTACAATTTGGCCTTTTTATTGAAAACTATGAAGGCATAGACATGTATTAAAAATAAAAACACCAGCTGCATGTTAAAATGTAACGTGAACTAAACAGTCAAACTTGATATTCCCTCTACACATGGCCACTTATTTAAGAATGAAGCGGCATGCTCATCGGAAATTGATTTTCCGGTTCATTCTGCTCATAAGTCCACACATAAATTGCCGTCTTCGTGATGAGAGAGTGAGTTCCTCCCCAGCGCTCAATAAAACTAATTAAAACTCTCTAACCTTACCCTGTTGATACACTAACGACAGCATTACAACATTTGACATCTTAAGCTGGAGCCGCTTTAACATTTTGTATGAAGCTTCTGTTGATGAAAGCGGCAGACTGAGGTCAGGCTGATGGATGAGGACATAAAACAGAAAACAAAGGTGTGAATTGATAGTTTCTGAAAGGCTGTTCAATAAAGCAGTAATGACCTCAAACCGAGAACCAATGGGGAGGTATTAGGGATCAATACAGTCAACATAGCAACCACACATACACACACAAACAAACCCACGATCGTTATATCGAATCAGCAATGTCATGACACTGATGCTGTTTCAACGCATCCTTATTGAGTTGGCGCTCTTCCCAGGCAACACCCCTCACCTAAAATGTTGTGGAAATGGTCTTGGCTGTTGTGAACGCCCATGACCGGGAGGGCGTTTTTTCACATGCGAACGACAAACTCCGGATCATATTTCTGATTTTGACAGTGCGTTGGATGTATTATTTGAGTGTAGCTGTTTCTTTGTTTAATAGTAAAGGATTTTTTTTACCACTTATTGCTTTAATTTCTCTTTAGGCCATTGTGGTCATCTGGAACAGACAAATGCTTAAGTGCAAATCCTTTGGAAAATCCTTCAGGGAAAAAACAAAACAAACTATTGAATATCTCCTCTGGTCCTTGTTCCAATGCGGAGGGTCTTTGAATATTTCTACACTGACACTATAACAAGAAAACAAAGGGGATGTGGTGAGAAACGTTTCTGTACTTGGCCTCACCCTGCAGTTTGGCCTCGGCGTTGGTTCTGTAGATTGCCCCGTGGTGTGCGATGGTGCGAGCGGCCTCTAAGTGGTACATGACCACGTCTACTCCAACCTCGGCACTCTCCCACGGCTCCAGCGCCTCCCCGAGAGCCACGCCGCGCTCCAGCAGGGACAGGACGGGGATGATGTTGGGGAAGGAGGTGTTGGACAAAGCACTGGACTCTGTGAGCAGGGGAGAGTCATAAGGCATAAATAAAAACACATGGAACATTTTGGAAGGAAAAAAAAACACATGCCAAATACCAACCTTTGCCGTCATTCATATTCTTCATGAAGGGTTTGAGTTTCTTCTCGTACAGAATGGCGCCCTCTGTGTGTCTCTGCCGTAACGTCACCCACGTCTGCTCCAGGCGGGAAATCTGACGTAGAGAGAGTGAATTTTGAGAATGCATCTGGAAGACCTCTTGAACTTTTGTGGTAACGATGGTGACTTTCATCTTTTGCCCCTCTCACCTGGGGCAACTCCAGGGCTCTCATCACGGCAGCAAAGCCGAACATGTTGCCCAGGTTGCTTTTCAACTCGGCTGCTAATTGGATGGTCTTATGGAGCAGGGCCGCTCTCTCCTCTGTGCTCCCTGTGCAGCCTAGCAGGTCCACTGCCATCATGATAGACATGGTGTAGAATCTGGATGCAGAAAGAGGAAAATAAGACGTTATGAAAGACGAATGTTTGCTGCTGACAGGAAAGAAGAAAAGGTTGAGTCAAAAGTCTGTTTTGAAAATTCTGATTGTGATGATAGTGATGTAATCTGACAGAGCCTTCAAATGTTGATGAAACATATTATTTCATGTCCTCTGTTGCATAAAAAAGTTTTTTGGAAGACTGAAGTTAGTAAAGAAAGCTGTAAAGCACAGTTTGATGCCTCGCTAGTTGGCTGTGATTTAAAAAAAACGGAGAAATATCTATTACATTTTGTAACCAACCATTTGAAAGCAGAGGAATAAAAAGAGGTGGAGGAGAAGACGAGAAGAGTCGAGAGATTTGAAGATGAGAACAGAAGGGGGCAAGAGATAAGAGGCAGGAGAGGAAGTGAACAGCAGAGGGAATCATTATCTGAATTAATTTAGAAGTTAATGGGTGATGCCGAAAGGAAGACAGTGGGAAACACGTGTTTGCACCTCTCCAGTAGGTCAAGTCTCAGCTGGTGTCCATGTGGAAGTGTCAGTAACTCCAGCCCCGAGGACAATCCCATCATCCTTTGCATCTCTGAGGTTACGCCCAATATTCTAGCCACCTGCGCGAGGGTAAGGTATTTGTCAGGGTGTGCATATGCTTGTCTGAACTGAACGCAATGCGTGTGTATGTGAACTGCAGCTCTCTGTGCACGTGTGTCTGTCTGCATGTACCTTGCAGTCCACCATGGTGATGTGTTTAGCTGCGGTCCTTGCGTCCACCTCAGCCAGCAGCTCTTTGACTCTCTTCAGCACCGACATCTCCAGAGGCTTATTCTCAGCCGGCATGAGGCAAGACTCATACCTGCACAGGAGCAATTGTACCGCATTAGAAAACAAGGACAGGACACAAGCACGGGCAAAGACTGCAGGAGCACTGTGAAGATAAATTCATCCAGTGATTCAGTTCTCTGGGAACATATCCAAACTCTTGGATTTTTTGCTGTTGATATATTCAAATTCCATCACACTTATGTTGTGCAATTGATTGCTCTATCTGCTAACTTACTGTAAGATACCAATGCATCTAAGAAAAGACTAATATCTCTGGATAGTATTAACAGTGTAATACAGTAGATGTATTAATCAATCCAGTGTTAAATTAAGCAGTTTTCAAACATGACTCCAGAAAAATGTCCGGAAAAATTGGGTCCAGACATTTACCGGAGTTTGCCGTTCACATATGAAGAACGCAGCAGGCGACTGTCCGAGCCAGACGCGTTCACAATAGCCGGAAAGTTGTATGTACCAGTTCCAGTTTCCACGGTAGCTTTAACAGATATCTAGCATTAATCGCCCTGCGCCTTGACATTTCACAGGAGACTCTTAAATGTCGAAAGCTGTTGCCGGTTCCATCACTTCTTTCAAAAACCTCATTCACTGTGTCCTCTCATGGCACTGCAAGCATAATAAAAAAAATCTAGTATCTGTCTATGACAACGGAACAAAGTGTGCTGCCATCAAGCTATTTCCAAAAGGGCCGTCAGCCGTTTACTGAAGTTTGTTTTCCTATAGTCTCTGCTCACTCACACTGTAGCTGTATCACAGTGCCTGGTCAAAATTGCCTCACTGTCATTCACTAGGTTTGGCCCTTTATGACAAAATGTCAGCAGATGTATTGACCTTTGGACACAGCAGCTTCGCGTGCTGATAGAATATTCTTCCGAGCAACGGTCAGGATACAAGGGCACCTTCGTACATGACATCAATTCCATAAATATATATTCAGCCTCAGAAGATGGACTATCACAACTTGACGTCCGTAATCCCAATTTTCCCGATGCTATGTAATGTTTCGCTCACACTCTTAATCAAGGTAAAAGAGAAGTAAGTGTCCTTTGGAAACATAAGTTTGGAAAGCCCGATCTCGCGTGTGTGTCTCAGTGTCTCGTACCTGGATGGCCGGAACGAGGATGTTGTTTCCACCTGTGGGAGGCAGAACATCCCTTCTCCTTCCTCCCTCGCTCCCTCCTGGCTCCCTTCCTCGACTCGCAGTCGCTCCACGTAGCCCTTAGTCGGGGGCTTGGGGGGCCCCGCGGGGCAAGGTCTGAGGTCACAGTAGCTCCCTGCCGTTTCTGAGGAATGTGATTGGTAGCTGGGATGATGGGCGGGTGAGGAGTGCGCCGAGTGAGAGGTGTGAGCGGGATGCTCTGGGGGGTTGTTGCTGGCCAAGGGGCTGAGCTGAGGGTCGCTGGAGTGACGCATCACAGGGGAGGGTGGGACGACAGCCAGCATCCTGCCGCCTGAGAGGGCTCTCTGCCTGGTAACTGAAAAAAAACAAGGGAACATTGTAAAAACTGTGGAAAATGGGTTTGTGAACATGAGGGGGGGTACTTTTATTCTTTGTGCATGCATCAGAGTTGTTGTGTCACTGATACTTACTAACACTGTACGCAGGAGACAGTGGGGTCTCCCCAACAGGTGACAGAGGGCAGCGGTACTCCTGAATCTGGTCCATGCTCATTGCACAGTTCCGCATTGCGTCTTTGTGGTGGTGGATTGTCGACGGGCTGCAAACAAAGCGTTTTCATATCAAGTTAAAAATCTTTGGGCCGTGAAGGTGCTGAAGGGAACCTCAAGGAAGCAGTGCAACTCAGGGTGTGGCATTTATCGGTTTCAAGATGACAGGAGGGGTGTGGGTTACGAATTAAACCGCTCAATATTTCACAGTGAAAGAGGAGGGAGGGATTTTAGTTGGTGTAACCTTCAGGACAGTGCATGATGCACACACACATATGCTTGTGTTATTTATGAATTAAATCCATGTTTAAGTCTTACAAAAAGGAGCAGAAAACATAGGACAGTGTGGCTTCTATGGAAAAGACTTTAAATCTTAACTGATGTTGTATATTAAGTAAGATTATTTTTCCCATGTTAACACAAGGAAATCAACAACCATTCCCAAAAACTTTTTGGGGAAGGGTCAAAAAGTGTCATTATTTTTTTCCCTGTACTGTAAAAGCTTGCAGAACTCCGTTCCAAACTTCCCAAGGCTCAACTCTATTTCCACTGTACACAACATATTTGTCTGCTCCTCCTTTGTAATTTACAAGTTTCAAACAGCCTTGTTCTGTTTGAAACTTCAGCGACCCGGTGCAGAAGAGGTAAAAAAAAAAACCAGGTAATTTTGCAACGTAGCTAAAGGGACTGGATGCTTAGTACTACGGGACGTGCTAACGGTGTGTGTGTGAAGTGAAGGGAGCACAAGATTGTGGGAGGTAAGTACACTAGTCTAGTGCTCAAACACAACACCAGTGTCACACAAATGAACAACCTGCAGATGGGCACAGGTTCCGGCTCTGGATCTGGTGGTGCCACTGGTGTCTCAACTGGGCTGGGACTGTCTGAGTCACTGACCATGTATATATGACATAAAGCAAGAATGAAACAATGGCAAATATGAAGACTGCAAAAAAAATTGACGCTCAAAACCCCCAGGAAGACAACTCCGCCCCTCTTCCCCCCGGCTCACCTGTGTGGCATCATTTTCTCGGCCGTCAGCCCATCGGTCATGGTGACGCTCCGCCTCTTGATGTACGCCCCCCTCTGATTGGACGGCGAGTAGGCCGAGCCTTGCTTGCTGTTGGCCAGGGCGAACGTGGCCTCCAGGTAGCGCAGTGGGAGAGTCCTGCTTACGGGACAGTAGATGTGGACGCCGCTGGACTGGGAGACCGGCTTGCGCTGGCCAATGTAGAAGCGCACAAGCTCCTGGACCGAGTCAAAACTGTCCGTCTCCAGCATGTACTGCACCTGAGGATGAGGAGGCAACAGCATTTACATACAGACAGATACAGGCCCTTCTCATGGAGGGTGGGTCTTGAATTGTGTTAAATATAATGTTTTAATATGAGGTTAAGTGTGGTGCTGGTCTGGAGAGGATGCTGGGGGCAATGCGACCATGTCTGTAGAGGCTGATAAAGATATTGTCAAAACTACATAGACATTTCTCACAGTGGACACAGATGTGATACAGAAAAGATTGGAGCCATAATAAAAGTGATGATAGAGAATCAAATCATTCTTTACTGTCCTTTCGCCTAGAGAATATAATCGAAATGCAAAGCAACACATGATTGGAGTGAGAATCCCAGAATGAGAACACAAAAATAACGAATAAGAAAGTCCATCAAAAATGATTGCCAAGCAGTGATGGGTGCCGAAACTTGCTGCCAGTAACGGCTGACATGCGTACCTTGGTCTCGTTGGATTTGACCAGGACTTTGCTGATCTTGAAATGCAGCGCCTCATTGTTCCATCGACAGGTCAGAACGTAGTCGCCCACACTGGTCAGAGAGTCACGCACCAGGAAATCCCCATTACGCAGAACCAGAGTCTCTGACACCTGCACACAGAGAGAGAGAGAGAGAGAGAGAGAGGGAGAGAGAGAGAGAGAGAGAGATTTTTAGATTTTTAAAACACAATGTTTATTAAGATTTACCAGAGAACATCACGGTCCTCTACAAATGAAATAGAAAAAAACCACACACAGCAACAAAAAAACAGAAGAGAAAAAACAGAATAAAACAGGTCATAAAAACAGAGTGAAAGATGAGCTCTCCCGAGAGAGAGAGAGAGCGAGAGAGAGAGAGAGAGACAGAGAGAGAGAGACAGAGAGAGAGAAATGTTTTTTAATTAGTAAAAGGCAACAAAATAGCAACAATCCTAAAGAGCTGGAAGCAAACTTGGCTTACTGAGCTGAAGAGTGTGTGTGTGTGTGTGTGCACGTGTGAACACTTTGTTACTGACACACTGACTGTTAAATAATTGAATTTACAGAATCATGATTATTTATGACAACGCCTCAGGACAGTTTGTGTTACTGAGCAAACAAACAAATGAAACGATCTCTCTCGGTGCCACAGTGCGAATTGGCAGTGATGGGTTTAAAACGCCAGGGACAATGGCCAGAATGCGTTTCTGACTTCAGCACTTCTGTAATTCTGTAATTATTCTCGATTGTTAATGACAAAACACGCGAACCAGAAACAAAATCTGCCATTCGTGGTGAGCGGAACAGTTCCAGGCGACAGGACGCTGCAGATGCGTCAGTGGTGTCTGTGAGAAGGGATCACAAATATTGATCCGGCAGTCATTAGAGAGAAACATATTTCAAACTGAGCCTTGTGCCCTTTAGTGTTGCCTGCAAAGAGACGGCTGATGAAGGCGAGAGGTGCGACACTTAAAATTCACTCAACACAAACGTGATGAAATATTCAGAGCAGCACAGAGCGCCTTCGACCAGCAGGAGGCAGTATGCACACAGAGCACAAGCTCAGACTATTCAGGTGAGCTTTTGTAGTCTTTTAAAATTATTTATTTATTTTTATTGCACCCCTGCTCCATTTTAAACATTTTTCTTGACAGTTTGGACCAAAGTACACTAAATAATATCAGTGAAAAGAAAGACACACTTGCACACATGACTCACAGTATATACAAACTGGAAGTCTTGACTTTAAACGGAAGAACAACATAACAACAAGAAGAAGAAAACGAGCAGGAAGGAACGACGGCACTTGGGGGACGCTTATGTACAGTAGTACAGGAGATCTAGTCATTAAGTATTGTTTACTCTGGGTTTCCCCAACTTCACACGGGGGCACATCTATGAATAAATGAATATTTTATGTAAATGAAAAGAGGAAAGACTCACAGATGGCTGATTTGAATCTGTGAGTGTGTGTATGCATGTGTGAGAGTGAGAGAGAGCAGAAGCCGATCAAATTTACAAGAACCCTCCACATGTGCATGCAGTATGTTGTCTGTGTGTGTGGGTGTGTGTGTGTGTGTGTGTGGGCGGGCACAGGTCTCTTGTTGTGTGTCTCTGTTTATCTGTGTCTTAGTCACCAGCTGTGAAATTCAATTGTGCACATCAGCAACACGTGCATCTGTCTGTTTGGCAGAGTTTCCCCACTTCTGAAGGCTGAAGCAATTTCTACTGAGCTGTGACAGATGATGGGATTCATTAATCAGTGTCATTCTGCGTGTAAAGCATTTATAGTCCGCTTTCAAAGCCAAAAAAGTTTGGCCAAGTAACCGCTGAGCTAATACTATTGGTTGACAACCACGTCAATGCAACGCAGAAATATATTTATGTGTGTACTTTTATCTTAATTAATTCGGGTTATTGGCATTTTCATTGGGATTTATTGTGACATGTGGATGTGAAATAAAAACTGCAGCGATACATAATTTTCAGACTGTATGTATTTACGGTATTGATTCAAGATTAATTTTACTGCAACAGGGAGTGAGAGAAGGTGACGTGAAGTTTAACTCGAAGCTCTTCATTTATACCTTTAGTGAGTTTTGTTAATAGCTAAAGGATTGAAAACGGATATTTTCATCAATAAGTCATAAAAATAATTTCTACGCGGGAAAGTTCAGTGTTGGGCTTCATCAAAACAGAGTGTTAAACTATGGGACTGAAGCTAATAACTATATATTTGTTTACTCATCTGTAGATGAAGGAAAGTAATAAAATAACATAAAACATAAAACTGTTACATTTTGTGGGACTTGCTTTTTATATACTTGCCTGCAAAGGGGCTGCCTGCATGTGCGTGTGTTTGTGTGTGTGTGTGTGTGTGTGTGTGTGTGTATGTGTGTGTGCGTGTAACAAGCAGTTTGACACCTCAAGTACCTCGGAAAAAGTATTTATGGATCCATCTGTTCCCAAACATCCTTCCAGGACACCCAGTGTAATGACTAACACTGTGCTTTACCGTGCATCTACTGTACACTGATACAGTATTCTTTATACGTGTGTGTGTGTGTGTCTGTGTGTATATGTGTGTGTGTGTTTACCTCTCTGGGTATGTGCCCATGGTACCAGCCATGGCTCCTGATGTCAGCAGGGCTCAGCTTCAGCTCCTCCTCCAGCTCCTTGCGAAGTTTCTCTGGGGGGGACTCCAGCAGGTACTTCTCCTTGGAGAACTGTGCACGATGCAAACAAGCAGAAGAAAACACAAGACATCAGTGGGAGGGAGTTTACACGAGAATCACTACATGTAGCTCGCGCAGTGAATTCACATCGAAATAGACCAAAGATTAGATGCACAGTCTATGTTTAACTTTTATCTATTCGGATGATACCCACGAAGGGCTGCACGGTGGCATAGTGGTTGGCACTTTCGCCTCACAGCAAGAAGGTTCCGGGTTCGAATCCCTGGTCAAACCCTG
>NC_061534.1:7350000-7365000 GCF_022379125.1 Scophthalmus maximus
AAAGTGGGATAATTGAAAAAGGTTCTGAGAAAAAAAAAATCCTGACTGACGACAAAATAGACACACATGATATAAGGACAATGGGAGACATCTACAAAGACCAATATGATATTACTAGTATTGTCACAATGGGTAAGTGTATGCCACACTTATACCCCCACCATGGCGAGTCCTTGGTTGCCATAGGAACATCTCATTGCGTTCGTTGGCCTGCTGGTTTGCATTTTCTTTCCACTTACTGTGTTGGACCATAACTGCTGCTAATATTAATGGTATTTCTACTATCAGGGTCTCCTAGAGCGGCAAACATGTCAGAGCAAAACTAGAGACCAACCGTTTTATGAACCGACGGACGGACGGGCGGGCGGGAGAGGAACAGAAGCAGACATACTGTACAGCAGAGGCAGACAGACAAAACGACCAACATATACATAAAGACAGGACATCAGACATTCAGGAAGACACAGAGGCAGACACACACATACGGAACAGAAACTCATTAATGTTGACAGAGAGGCAGACACGCAGGGAGACAGGTAGCCCATTAGCAGATGAGAGAGTTTAGGCAATTTAGCAGCTGATGCAGGACTTTGCTTTCCCAAGGGGGGTGGAGAGAGGGAAAGAGATTGGGAGTGTGTGTCTGTGTGTGTGTGTGTAGGGGGGTGTGTGAATTCATCCGTATAGTGCATATGTGTGAGTTCTACATGGGTGGCACTCGTAATGGATGGGGCTCTCTTTTGGGCCTGGATGTAGTCATTACAATGGGGGTAAAACATATAGTTTGAATGGATGGTGGCGAGTCAGGGAACAGGCTGCGGGGGTCTAGAGGAGTGCGTTAACGTGTGAATATGAGTTATAGATAACAGCACAGTGTGATCCATCACCGAAGTTACACCAACATGCGCTCGAGCCCCAATTTCCTCGCAGCGGGCCAATTAGATGTTCTCGGCACCACACCCTCCCCGGGTTAAAATAGACGGCGTTATCGCTCAACATCAGGAAGAGAAGAAGAAGAAAAAAAATGGAGCACCTAAAAGGAAAATAAATGAAAGGGATGATAATGGGGAAGAAAAATCTCAATATATGCACATATTTATACATATGTAATGTAGACACACACAAACACCGGCCCTTCATTTCAGCTGTGTGTTTGTATGTTAATGTGGTTTAGGTTTGTTGTCTCGTCTATGCTGAATCGGTTATTCCTTTGTGTATTTCTTTATCCACTTTGTATGCTTGTATATTCTGAAAAGTCCCAAAGGATTTCACATATATAAAATACAGTTGATGAATATTATTTGATTAGACAAACACTGAGAGTATTGAATGAAGTAGGGCTGAACTAGAAATTAATTATTCCTCAATAGAAACAACCACATCAAGAAATATACAGCCACAGGTTCAATTCAATGTTGGTTGTGGCAGAGATCAGCATGTTGTTGTTTGCTTTTGAACTTTGTACGTGCACCTTGAGCAATTTAAAAAGGCACGTAACTAAAAAACTCCAAGTGTATGCATGAATGAAAAATGAAATGGAAGATAACAGCTGTATAAAAAACAGCAGGGGGGGAAGGAAAAAGTGAAGTCTGAAGGCATTTACCGGCATGGATGTTAAAAAAATTTAAAATAAAAACCTCAATCCAATGAGTTGGAAAAAAAACCCCAAACACAAGAGAGGAAGTCTTCCTAACAGGCTGCAGCACTCAGATCTAATCCCGTGTCAGAATGCACCTTCTTTCTTTTTCATTTCATGGGCTAGCCTCTAACCCCGTTGTCATGGTAACGCACTGTGTGGTGGTGCCAGTGGGGGTAGGAAGAGGGCTGTGTTGGGGGGGGGTTCCCAACTCCTGCACACGCACACACACACACACACACACACACACACAAAGAGGTGAGGGGTCCAAATGCTGAAGAACCTTGCTATCCTTTGATCTGCTCTCTCTTCCCTCCCCCCTCTCTCTGCCCCCTTAAAACCCACGTCTCTTCTCTTTTTTGGGGTGACAGACAGGATTAATGCAGAAAGGCCCTTCAATCCTTCTATCTCCTATTACACCGACCCCCCCCCCACACACACACACACGAACGTACACATTATCTGGGTTAACACACACATATACGATCATGGCCAGTATCACCCCTCTCCAGACTGGTGTAATCCCTCTTTGCCCTCCAGCATCATTTTTCCACCGTTACGTTCACGCCGGTTCACACGGGTATAATAGTCTTTAAATTGCGTGTAAAATGAAATGAGCAGCAGAGGGAGCGCTGGTGTCATTAAGCCTTTTTTATATTGACCCTTTTATTTACTCCAAGCGAGGCGAAGATGGCACTGAAAAAAAAGGAAAGTGAATGAGATTGCTTTTGCAAGGACGCTCTTAAGTTTATTTGACGTCTTGAATTTTTAATGCGCGCCAAACAATGTTCTTGGAATACTCAAAAGTTATCTATATATATTCCAGTACTGGTGCAGCTGTATATGCACAAACACCCAAAAAATAAATTAAGACACAACTAGACATGAAAATGTCCGTGCTGATATCTCACATGATCAGAAAGTATCAGACAAGCAGCTCTTTCCTTTCGACTGGTACAGAGACACTGTGAGAACATGAGACTGAAAACATTGACCTTCTACTGTCATCAGGAATGAGTGTCTGCTACAAATACACTCACACACACACACAAACAGGACAATCACCCCTGGAGGCAGCTGGATGCTGATAAATACAGTAGCCTAGTACAGAAACACACACACACACACACACACACGCACTGGTGAGCCGTCAATCAGTATGGTATCAGAGAAGAGACCCCCTGGATTGAGTGACAGCTGGTGAACAGGATATGACACACACCTACACTCCCACTGCGACTGCAGGAAGCACAGTGCCACTCTGCACTGCATGGTTCCCCCTCTCCCTCTCTCTTTCTCTCCCCCTCTACCTCCCTCTCTCTCTCCCTCTGTCTTTATTTTTTCATTCTTCAACAAATTTGTGGTTTCTCCAGCAGCTCAGTCGCTATCTCATTCTTGGAAACTGTGCGTACATGAGACAGTGAGGTCAAACTGACAGACGGGGCTTCAGCAAATTCAAATTTTAACCTCTGAGGCTGCAGGCGCAGCCAATCAGAGGACGGGGCCGACAGCCACCACGTCGTCTGAGAGACACAACCCCCGGGGGGGGGAGAAAGTCTGCAGTTTCCTGTCTCCTGCTCATAAAACTTAATTGCTGCGACAACTGAAATTGACCTTCATCAGCGTATCAACATCTTTTTTTTTTTAATTAACTCCTCTGTCCTCCTATTTGAATTATGGTGGACAGTGAGGACAGCCTCTTTACAGAGATTATAGTGACCAAATCGAGTGAGATTGGAGGGACAGAGTTGGATTCTTTGTAAAATCTTGTCGAAACTGATACAAATGAAGGCAGTAAAAAAAAAAAAGTAATATCTAGTAACTATTAACGTAGGATGAACCCCATGAGATATATCATCTCACGACAATGTGTCTACGTCAGACTAGACACAATCAGAAGAAAAGAAAGATGTAAATGATAATATAATATAAATAAATAAGGGATAAAGGAACATTTACCAAAAAACACAGGCAAATTATTTTTAAGCAGTTATAGACTTTCTGGCTTTAACTTGTCTTTATGATGTTAAAACTGAGAACAGCGGTTGTGTGCAGTGGTGATATATTGGTCCCCGATCACCAGGACGCGTTGTTTTGCGGATGACTCGATTTACGGCACAAAAAACTGCGTGGCCTGTAGTGTTACCAAAACAAGGAAGAGGATAGTGTCCTCATGTTCTATCCACAGTGATGGATATGGCCGACAGTGGAACAGCCGAATTGAGAAAAACAACTCAACCTCACAAAAATCCGGTTGACGAAGGAACAAAAACAGGCGAATAAGGAGATTGAAGATGACGATAGTTAGCGCTAGGAGACAGAAAACCAAGTTGGAGCTTCAGTGTACATACTTTCTTTCTTCTCCTCTGTTAACTTATCTCCAAAGTGGGGTTGACAACCTCCTCAGGAGCTCTGAGAAAAAATACCTGTGTCGTCACCGACGTCTTGCCACTGCAGCATCCTCACGACAGTGACCAAACAACAGTACCACCGGGAACCACCAGGGGCATTGAAGTTGTCTGTCGCCTCTTTAAGATCAGAGAATAAAACATATTAATCCAATCGGAAGGAGATTTTTTAACCACTTACACAGCAATGTATAGATTTATTTTTTTTAACCAATATATAGTGTTAATATAAGTATCTGCCTTCTTCTCTATGGACCTGACCCTCTGCTATTCATATTGTAATGTCACCTCTTCTGTGAGTCACTTCTTTTCCTGCTTTTTGTCTCTGGCTATTAAAGTGTTTCCTCTCTCCACTTCTCTCTCCTCTCTTTAATCAACCTGGTGAGCAACATCTATCAGCGCTTTGATGAGAACCGCTACTGAGAGCGAAACATGAGTGTGTGTGTGTGTGTGTGTGTGTGTGTGTGTCTGTGTGTATCAATGTGCCAAAAGACGCTGGATGTGTTGACAATCAGCAGCCTAAAGGGCTGAATGTCCTCTCTGTGTGACTGTGCTGCATGCGTGAGTGTGGTTTTGTGTATAAATATTATTATGTGCTGGCACAACAGTGACACACTCCTGTGGATTTAATTGTGTCTTTCTGGGTTCACTTCTCTTGGTCTTTTGAAATATGTTGAGCGTTTGCACATGACAGCGCTGTCGGTGATGATGAGAAGAAAAAAATGAAAAAAAGGGTAACCCAGACATCACAGACGGCAAAAGAAGAACAGAAAAATGTTTTTTTTTATCCTCACAAACACTAACATGTTTGCATGCAGATATAAATACTCATGGGAAGCTAACACACACACACACACACACACACACACACACACACACACACACACACACACACACACACACACACACACACACACACACACACACACACACACACACACACACACACACACACACACACACACAGGAGCAGAGAAGATTTTAATGATGTTTGACTGTTAAGTGCGACTCCTCACTGCACGGCTCTCCCTCGCCTCCTAACCCCCAGTTTCTCTGCTAAAAAGGGGCTATAGGCTACTCCCCCCCCCACCACACACACACACACACACACACACACACACACACACACACACACACACACACACACACACACACACACACACACACACACACACACACACACACACACACACACACACACACACACACACACACACACACACACACACACACACACACGGAAAAGTAAGGGGAGTAAACATCCATTTCCCCAAAGCATCCACACAAACACAAACCTCACACATGTTAACACGCAGCACACGGACACAAAAATAGACAGAGGAAAGCACTCAGATATACACACACACACACTGTCAGATACATGAGTATACACAGGTTTAAAGGTAATAGTTCCCCATACTGCTGACGGTACTGATGCTGTGTGGAGTTATTACAGAAACGGAGTGTTGGAGTCACCAAGACACCGATGACTGATTACACAGATTCAATTAGACATTTCTCTGGATGAAATGAGATAGGCTGCTTGAACCTAATTCAATTCAGATTAAGTTGATACCTCTGCAAATGACACAGCAACGCAGGAGGCACACACACACACACACACACACACACGTTGTGTTGCTGTTACTGGATACACACACACACACACACACAAATTAAAACACAAACACGTTCACAGTTTCGTTACAGGGAGTGTGGACTTGTGTTTTTTACTTCGATGGGATAGTAATGAACACTATTTTCTAACAAAGTTAGAACAGTTTAAACGGATTTGAATGGTTTCAGTCTTGAAGCAAAGTGTTCAGGGGCAGTTCATGAGCAACTCTTTGTGGAAAAAATATAAATAAATGTCTAAGGACTGCCTTTTCTCTGCATGACAGAGATTAAAAATGTGTATTAAATGGAGCGAAATAGCAATTACGGCTAATAAAAAGTAAATGAAAACCCATTTTAAACATGTCAGGACCTGCTTTCACCTCTCGTGTATCCGTTCAGTTTATCGTAAAATTTCCGAATACTCAAATGTTAACATGCACGGATTTCACTGGAAGTGCACATTAGGCAAGAAGCAGGCGTTTAATCCCACAATACTGAGTTTGCAGAACATGTTACATGCTCTCTCTTTTGTTGATCCTGGCTCATTACGAGTCTTCTGTGATACAGTGCTTGACTGCAGATATCTGTTATCTGTCTGTTCGTGATATGGAAAGACTGCCGAGGCGATGAAAGGACAGGTGTCCAAAAAAACAAAATCACCAAGCGATAAAAACAAGATGCCAACACTACCGCTCGTAAAAGAATACACACACAGGCACACATACACCCCCCCACCCCGTCCCCCGTCCTTTACTGTCGACTCAGCAATGCCACACCTATAGATGCTGTTGCCACGGTGACGCCATAGTTTGCACGTCCCAGCTGGTCGTTCCACAGAGGAAAAACTAATGTAGCCTATGGGTGTGTGTGTGTGTGTTGTTGTGTGTGTGTGTGTGTGTGCCAGAGAGAGGTTAATGTGCCCCATGTGTGCTTTGCTCTGTCGTGTGCAGTGGTGTGTAGTGGAGAGGAAAACATGGCTGGTTGGGAGCAGTTATCATGGCATCCCATTGTGTGCGTGCGTGTGTGTGTGTGTGTGTGTGTGTGTGTTTAGCATTCATTCTATTGGAGACATCAGTTTTCTCTATGGGCAAATTGGTTGTTCAAGTAGTCCAGCCCCTAAACGAAAAACCACAAAGCTTTCATTTCAAGGCAGTAAACGGAAGATACTCAAAAGAGTGTTTTAGAACAAAATACCATAAAAACCCCTTTAGATCCACTTTACTGCCAAAATCTGACCTCAATCCAAATTAATTAAACGTAAAACCGCAAACAAGAGCTAAATATCAAGTCATGGAGCCACACCGGAGTAAACAAGTGCAACCCACTCCGTCTATTTGCTAGTTTTCTTACAATCACGCACACATTTAAATTTACACACGTTACAGTGTGTGGTTACCTGGGATTCTGCCAAAATACCAGAGAGGATTTGGGGAATTGTTTCAACATTTAGTGGTCATGTCTCCACAGCTGTTCAGCTTTGTGGACCGAAGCATCACTCCACGCAGGAACCGACACGGAACTGCCGGCACACAATCAAGGGTTTGGCAATAGCCCGACTTACATGAATGTGTAATCTATGACATAAGGATTACAGCATGTTGTATTGTGCAGTTTTCTTTCGGTGCTGAATAACAGGAAAAGCATGTTTGATATGGGGACTTAACAATGTCACGACCTATCAAACAACACTGTCGAGCTGCTGGCAGACATGCGCTGATGTCCGGACATTTTCCCGGGTGTGCTAAAGGAAAACGCCGCACATTTTTTTCATGTGTAAGGAGAAGTTTACAGAAGAATACTTTGTCACTTAAAAGTAAGACATAAATTGTGCGTTTCGTCAAGCGCGTTTAACGGCAGGACCTTTGCATGCGAAGTATGTGCATCACACACTTGGCTTCTCCCCTCACTGCGGTGCAATTTATAGACACGTCTGACTCATCATATGGCTTTCCTTTGCTTCACTATCATATACCCACCCCCAACATGCATTAGTCAAACACCGCTGCCCTTTCTCTGCATTTCTCAGCTTTTATCTTGACATGTTGTCCTCTTTATTCGAATGTTTATCTTTCTCTCTCAACTCATTCTGTCACACAAATCCCCGTTTCCCAGGTAGAGCTGGCAAGGCTTGAGGTTAGAAAATAAGAGGCAGGAGGTGGGGTTGTCTCATGTCCTCTGTGTCCCAGTGCCACATCCCCGAATGTCCATGAGTGAGTTCATATTCAAGTTTTTTTTGGTGGGTTTTTTTTTAGGACAAACCGTAGCAACCTTCCATAGAGGACAGGCCCCTATATTGCCCTGTGAGGAGGGAGAGACATATCGCTCTCTGCATCTGCTCGGTTCACAGAGCGGCAGAGAGGCGGAGCAGCAGCTCGTTGCCCAGACGGAGGATGTACTCTATATGACGGATACGAGCTGCTTTCAGCCGATGCACCACTGCAACGCTTGAACCTTTTAAAGACATTACATCGGGACGATGTGTGTATGTGTGAACAAAAAGGACATTAAATGGACTTTACCCTGCCAGCTCCCCGGCACAAAGTCTGTAATGAATAATGTCCAACACCTGCATCAAATAGATGGAGAGCCCAAAAACAGCTGACACTAGACAGAATGCAAATACCAAGTGATGACTTCATATGCTAATGTCTATATTGCAATGCCAACTTACTCAATCACCCTTTTCTCCTGCTCCTTTTCTCCACTTCTTAATCCCTAATCATCTCAGTCTCTCTCCTATTCGCTGCTAGTTCATCGCTCGGCTCCATCCATCCCTCCCCATACTCCATAACCTGCCATCTCTCAACCACATATCATATCATTCCCCCTCTCTGTGCACTTTCACTCTCTGATTCACTCAGCCACTCTGTCAGTGTGTGTGAGTGTGTGTGTGTGTGTGTGTGTGTGTGTGTGTGTGCAAATGTGTGTTGATGCCATACAACAGCAGAGGCATCACCATGTTCCATCAGCAGAACAGAGAGAGAGAGAGAGAGAGAGAAAGAGACAGAGAAGCAATGCATCAGGAAGCAGAGGACAGGGAAGGAAATCAAAATACTGTATAAAAAGATCAAGCATTTAATCCATAGTTAATATGTGGTTACATTTATATAGATAATATTTTCTTCAGTAGCTCAAACAGATTTATTTTTTGGCTTAAATGAGGGCACATACTCTCCTCTTTCTAAAAGCAGCAAAATCTTTCATCACATAATTATTCTGTCCAGAAAAATCCTAATATTCTTCTGTTGAAGCCACAACTTTAATTGCCCTTCTTTAATTTTAGCAGCATCCTATTTTGTCTTTATTCGAAACAGGAGCCGTTGGTGTCCATGACGACTAGGACCAGCTGGGGCCAGCTGAGAGATGCTTTGGGCATTTTATCCACTCGGCTGGAAATATATATCTAACCTTTCATCTTGGCAGCCCAGAGAGGTGCTTGTGATTGGCGGGGCAGTGGGTTGAAAAGTACCACGAATGTCAGCAAACTGGATAAGTACTGCTTCTAAATATGGCCTCATTGTGACAAATAAGGTAATGGTAGGCGCTAAGTAGACACCGTTGCGTCAGTGTCCACTCACAATGACAAACACCTTTTTCCAGCTCGGTGTCAATATTTCCGAGAAAGACAGAACACAATTACTTACACACAGACACACACACTATTCCCCCTGAGGGCTGCGCCACTCACTGTCATCCCATCTCCACTGGGCTCAACCGTTAATGGCTAATTTGAAGGCTTTTGGGGGTAAAAGGTCACCACCCTGATGGATGGAGGGTCTAAGGACGCATCAATACTAAGTGTTATTTGACGAAACATACAAGATATTTTTTTAAACATATATCGCAACCAACCAGATATATATACTGTATATGCTGGTGCAACACATCAACACACACATCCACTCCTTCCTGGCCATTTAACCATGAGCCAGCACCATTACCATCCATACTAGAACCATTCATCTTGACAGTGACAGGAGTGAGAGGGGAAAACCACAGTCCCACAATGCATTTCTCTCACAACGCAGTTAAACAGGAAAGGGTCAAAAAGAGGAAGTGGCAGAAAATGAGGTGGGGGTTGGTGAAGAGGGAGAAGAGGGCTCTGGTGATTCTAAAACGGATTATAAGACATCTTTTTTGTTAAATAAATGTATCCACCAGTAAGTCCTTATATTTGGGGACCGATTGTGCGAAGATTCATCATTTGGTAACATACCATTATAAACATGCACTCTTTTTCTAGCAATGTTATTATTTGACTTCAGCAAAAGTTGAATCTTTGTTACCATGGATACAGCACATATGGTGACACAGCATCTAATGAATAAATCAATGAGTGACAGCAGAGGATTTATCAGCGCTGCTGGTTGAACCGCAGCCAAGAAACGGGATGCGAACAGAAACATGGACACCGTCGGACAAACACAACCAGCGCTCTTGATGTGTTTTTTGTTTCTTCTTCATGACGCACAAAGTTAATTAAATTGTAGGCCTATGCTGTGTTTTGTAGTTTGAGAAATGTTCCCTCGCTCACCCGTATTGTTGAGGGATTAAGTTCTAATGTAAGCTGTAAACAAACGTCAAAAAAGGGATCAAATCAGGATTCACAGCACTGAGAGTGGCAGCCACTCTCTGTGTCCGAGTCCCGAGACGAATACACTGTGACCACGTTACTTTTATCAGACTGACGGGCAGCTCTCGCAGGCTCTCGTTTTTTTTTATGCTGTTTTTTTCCAAAGGTCATTTCTTAGATAGCTTAAAATCCCCCCCATCCGTGTTGTCTCTGATTGATTGAACAAGAGTTAGATGAAAGGATTTATACAACAATCTGGTCTCTCCGTTAAACATGAATCTGGAGTTAAGAGATTGTTGTAAAAACTGAGGGGGGAAACAGCGAGATTAACTCTCCTCCAGGCACAACTAAAGCTCACTAATTTACATGTTGAAAGCTTATAAATTGATGTAGGGGGGAAGAAAGAAAGTATTTTTTTAGGGATTTATGTGCTCCATCTGTCCATTCAATATGAAACTGGGGCTAAGAAGAGTTTGTTAGCTTCACTTAAAACCTTTGGGGCAGACAGGGAGCCTAACTCCAAATATGAAAGCGAGGCGGTGGTTAGATTAGTCTAGTACAAATATTGAAAGCAAGTGAAAACAGCTAGCGAAAATATCAAGAAACTTTATGGAGGAAAAATCTTCGTTCCATTACTGACTGAACCTCAACAAGGACGCCATTAATCTCCCTGAATGGCCACTATACAGATAAAAATGCTGCCATATCTGGAATTTATGTTTCAAATACTCACTTTGGAGCAAAAAGTTACAGAGCGAGAAAGATGGGGGTAAAAGTAAGAGGAGTGAGGAAGCGATCACAGATGCATTTAAATCCGTTTTATTTCCCTATTACACACACACACACACACACGCACACTGACACACACTATTCCGCTCCCCTGATCATGCAGACCGGCGGACAAATGCACGCCCTACAGCTATGATGCCATTGGCCGGCAATGATGTCATCGCTTCCTGGAGGATGAGCAGTGGAACAACTGGCTGGCTGAGGCAGACAGTAGCAGAGCGCCGCTGAGGTATCAACTCCATTCATACAGGGGCCAGAGAGGGGTGTGTGGGTGCGTGCGTGCGTGCGTGCGTGCGTGTGTGTGTGTGACCGCTCTCCATTAGGGCATACAGTCAGAGCTATTAGGGCCATGTCCATCATTCAGAGACACAGACGGTACCTGCTCTCTGTTGGATGCCATCTGTCTGACACGCGCGCACACACACTTAGGGAATTTCGCTCAAATGCACACAATCAAATATGCAAGTAATCAAGCGTGCACACAGACACAGACACAGACACACACACACACACACACACACACACACACACACACACACGCACTGTTGCACACACCCATTCGGTGGCACTTAGGAGGGTTGAGATGGGTGTTGTCTCCCTGTTGTTACCGGGCTGTTGTCATGGTGATGCAGATGGAGCTTCTCTTTTTTACTGCTTGCTGCCGGGACTCTCACTTTGCAATAAACACACATGCAGCAGCAACACAGACTCTCCTCCCACCTTTCACTGACACCTGCGCGCACACATCTTTTGAGAGCAGGCTTGCCCTTGTGGCAGCTTTCAGGTAACAATGTGTGTGTGTGTGTGTGTGTGTGTGTGTGTGTGTGTGTGTGTGTGTGTGTGTGTGTGTGTGTGTGTGTGTGTGTGTGTGTGTGTGTGAAGGTGTGAGAGTAAACACTCCCATGAGAGACACGAGACTCGTTCCTCTAAGAGATGCTCATGGGAAATTAGCCTGTGATAGCCTGTTACAAAGTGCTGTGCATTCACTCTCCTCCTTCCCTTTCTCTCTGTCCTCCTTACATGTTTTACACTCCCCTCCCCCTTCGTACTTCCCACACCTCCCACTCATCACTTTTTTAGAGTATGATGTCACTCGCAGGCTTGTAATTGCCAGCATAGCGTTAGGGATTTCTTCCAAGACTTCAGTGTGTGAACACCAGATACCCTGAATTCTCAATTGTACTCTTGCCTATACTGTAGCGGTGAGTTTATATGACAAATCCAGCACACATACAATAGACAGATACAAATCCAGATAGCACACACTGAAAGGAAACAAAGATAGGGCAATTAAAGATGTCCCGATACAGAAAATAATTGCCTCGCAGGAGGATGTTCTTCGCCTGTGCCTCGTCCATCGCTCCTATATATGTGGAAACTTCTATTAGTACTTGGAAATAATAATAACTGCTATCTACTGTTCCATCAACACAGTGTCCTCATCCGTGTCTCTCTGCCCGAACTAATCACATTTAATAAAACCCAGTGATTATGTGCATGAGCTCTGTGCACCAGCATTGCATCTTATTAGCAGAAATTTTGAATCTAATTTGGATTGAATTACATCCAACAAAGCTATCACATTTCAGGCAATTAAATGTGTTTAACGTTTTATCAGTATCTGTATCTGGTTCACATTAACACCTCGAACCGCTTCATTAATAAGTGAAGAAATGTTATCAGCCCCTTTGGCAAAATGACAATCTGTCTGCCAAGTCTTCTCCATCTCTGTGTTTTAAAAAAAATGTGATTATAGATTCAAAATTTCAGGACAAATGCAAATGAGACGCATATTGTCTGACACCTTAGCAAACAAACAATCCTCAGATTAATCGACAACTGAAAATAACGTGTTCGTTGTTGCCTAATCTGTAGATCCACATGTGTAGGCATGGACACATGCATGTCTGTGGGTGCGTATGTGTGTGTGTGAGAGAGAGAGAGAGAGAGAGAGAGAGAGAGAGAGAGAGAGAGAGAGAGAGAGAGAGAGAGAGAGAGAGAGAGAGAGAGAGAGAGAGAGAGAGAGAGAGAGAGAGAGAGAGAGAGAGAGAGAGAGCAAGTGTGTTCATTGCCATTCTCAGCTGCTCACTGCAAATCACCCAGAGACGCTTTAACAGCCCAGGGTCTTTTCATAAAGGAAAATGACGCATTAAAAAAACTCCACAGAGGTCCAAGGCCTTTGGTAACTCAAACATACGTTAACCAGTGGGATTTATTAGAAATTAGAGGGAAAAAAGCAATACTGGTGCGGAGAGCTGGAAAAACCATGAAGTACGGAAAGTCCTCCTGTACAATCTCCCTGACAGATATCATCCAGTATTGTTAAGTAGATGAATTATTTGCAAATAAGACTTTTGAGTTGGGCCAGAATATGATCACGTGATCACAATAGAATTCAGATTATCAATCCCAAACTAACACTACCATCAGTGGCATCTCAGTGTCTGAGAAAGTGCTATACACGTCATTGTGCATCATTTCACACCACAAGGCTGTAATGCTTTGCGTCACACAATGGGCTTTGGATGCACGGGAGCCGAGCTCCATGTGCCGGAGCAGCTTATTTTCTTTCATTTGGGAGAACTGAACCTTTAAAAGCTGCAGCCGCCTGCCATCCGGCAGCCCTCCGTCGCTCTCCGAGGTCGGGAGAGGTCAAAGATGGAGAGAGCAAACAATTGCCAACCTCCTGCTCTGAATCCCTCCGCTGCCACACTCCCTCTCAGCTGTGTCTCTCCCAGCATATGTGCGCACGGTGCGTGTTCGCGGCGAGCCGCTGGCATGTGCGACTTCGCCGGCGAGAGACTTCAGATGACTGATTTGCACACACGCACACGCTCTCTGTGTCAACACAGAGGCAGACACAGACGCAGACACTCGACTTCATTCAGCCTAAATCACTTCACATTAGGATTTGGGAATGAATGTTCTTGCAATAAAACAAGATTCGGGAGGAGTTGAGACTATTATTCTTGCTTCTGGATCAATGGCGAACGCCGGGGATGTAATACACGAACAGCGCTAGATACGGGCGACTGCATTCTGTGTGAAATTACACCTTCATGTTCAGTAATCAAGAGCTCTTTCCTCATTCGAAATCATCAATAGATTAAGTAGCGTTTGTGCTTTCCAGCATCCATTCCTCCAGTTAATGTCCAGGACCAATAAACGTTCAACATCCCTGTGAGGCGATGGTGGTTATTATTTGATAAGTTGAATCCAACTCTCAAACCACATATCCAAACAAGGCAAGATCCAGGAAACGGGATCAATTGAATATAACACACTGTACATTAAAAATCGCAGAATCAATACAGGTTGACGCACGAAAGCGAAAATGTAAATATTCACCACAGTAATTGCCTCAACATCTACACCTTCGATGTCGAGAGAGAAGGTGATAATTATAACACGAGGTGAAAGAGGGCATTTTCATCTCTAACCTGCCGGCAGGTTTTCTTCAGATTAATCTCTCTCCTCCACATGCCGTTGTTTAAACAGTGGAGTGATTATTAAATGCGCAGCTGTGTTCTCCATAGGTTTATGTTCTCATGTTATTCTACTTTAAAGCTTTTCCTCTGTCACATCGGGGGGTGAAAAGGCAGATGATTACATGGAGCACTGAGCTGGAAAGCTTTGTGATCCTGGCCCGCAGCTAAAACGTCATGATATGAAGAGACCAATTCCTTTTTTTCTTTTTTTTCTTTTTGCATTTTCACTTGTTTGAGCGGCGAGCACGTTGCTGAACCACAGAGCGCCTGAAGACACGTTTCTCCTCCACAGCATCTAGCATGCTCACGCGTACAACTGGCTACATGTTCTTATTTTACAATACTCACAACTAAGGACTGATCACATTCAGAGCTGAGCTTTTAATGTGTATAATTTGATTTGATAAGAGGCTCAAGGAAGCATAGGTCAACACAACACTGTTAATCCACATTCTGTTCAGGAGTCGAAGCACCGTAGAAATCCAACCTTTA